>NW_027199142.1:0-35327 GCF_038502225.1 Cherax quadricarinatus
AGGAGACGTGTCATCCAGGAGACGTGTCAGCCAGGAGACGTGTCAGCCAGGAGACGTGTCAGCCAGGAGACGTGTCAGCCAGGAGACGTGTCAGCCAGGAGACGTGTCAGCCAGGAGACGTGTCAGCCAGGAGACGTGTCAGCCAGGAGACGTGTCAGCCAGGAGACGTGTCAGCCAGGAGACGTGTCAGCCAGGAGACGTGTCAGCCAGGAGACGTGTCAGCCAGGAGACGTGTCAGCCAGGAGACGTGTCAGCCAGGAGACGTGTTGGCCAGGAGATGTGTCCAGGAGACGTGTCAGCCAGGAGATGTGTCAGCCAGGAGACGTGTCAGCCAGGAGACGTGTCAGCCAGGAGACGAGTCAGCCAGGACACGTGTCAGGAGACGTGCCAGGAGACGTGTCAGGAGACGTGCCAGGAGACGTGTCAGCCAGGAGACGTGTCAGCCAGGAGACGTGTCAGCCAGGAGACGTGTCAGCCAGGAGACGTGTCAGCCAGGAGACGTGTCAGCCAGGAGACGTGTCAGCCAGGAGACGTGTCAGCCAGGAGACGTGTCAGCCAGGAGACGTGTCAGCCAGGAGACGTGTCAGCCAGGCTGTAAGATGCTCTGCTAAAATTATTTCTGTCATTAAATCAGGTCTCTCGAATTGGGAAAATTTTTGGCGAGTTTTTGTTTTGTGTTTGTAATGGTCAATGATTTTTCTGTCATTAAAGACTTATATCACTGTGAAGACGTTTTGAACACTATATCATGTATTTATTGAAAGGCTACATAATTATATACTTTTGAATTTGTTGAAGATATTGTAACCAAAGTGACTAACCCAACTGGGAAGCAACTCTTATTTATTGAAAATATAACATAATGACTCACTGTAGGAAGAATACCTCTTAAACCATCGTAACTACTGAACCTTAGTGACGTCGGTCCTGCTGGAAGGAAACCTATAAAACTACCATAGTTACTGAACCATAGTGACTTGAACCTTCCTTAGAGGAAACATGAAGACTGTTGTAGCTACTGAAGCATTGTACAGAAGTTACGTCTCGCTTGCAAACAGACAAGAATAACTAAAATAATTAGACTCATATCTGTACAATTCTTACTTTGGTACCAGCCTGTGCTCGTGAAACAGATCAAAGTCGTACACAGTCTTAGAATTGTAAAATATATTTACGAAGAATATTTAACAATAGTAAAAAAAAAAAAGAAATACTTCATGCAAAGAACAAGACTTATGCTACCAGGGTTTCAAATGAATATTAGAGCAAGAAATCATTGAAAAAACAGCATTACTGGAGACAATAGAAGTGAGACAAAATAGCCAATTTGCAGGAATGGTTGTCGAAATCTTTTTTCGTGGGTTGATCGAGACTTTCATGATGGTCGACTTCATTACCAGAAAGTTACTGATTTTTGGTATGTATTGTGGACAGATTTATTTGGATAAATATTTTAAATTTGAGAAATGTACAGATAAGAAAAAGAGATTCTAGGAGATGTTAAGTGAATGTTGTGAGAATGTTGAGTGATGCAAGAGACATGAATGTCAGTGTGGGAGACACTGGTGAGTAAGACGCAGTGGGAGAGTTTGAAGTATTTGGTGTAAATAGCAGAGTAGAACCTTTAGCTTACGTCAGTGATACAGCAAGAATGTATACTTACAAGAAGAGTGAATACATACACAAAATTGGTACAGCAAAACCCAAGAACAGAACATTAGAATAAAGCACTTAAGTAGAGTTCAGTACAAAAGTGACCTTTACGACAGTTTGTCAGCATCATCAGACCATTTACAACCAAGAACACTACATTGACTTACAGTAAGAACACTACACTGACAGTAAGAACACTACACTGACTTACAGTAACAACAATACACTGACTTACAGTAACAACACTACACTGACTCACAGTAAGAACACTACACTGACTTACAGTAAGAACACTACACTGACTTACAGTAAGAACACTACACTGACTTACAGTAAGAACACTACACTGACTTACAGTAAGAACACTACACTGACTTACAGTAAGTACACTACACTGACTTACAGTAAGAACACTACACTGACTTACAGTAAGTACACTACACTGACTTACAGTAAGTACACTACACTGACTTACAGTAAGAACACTACACTGACTTACAGTAAGAACACTACACTGACTTACAGTAAGTACACTACACTGACTTACAGTAAGTACACTACACTGACTTACAGTAAGTACACTACACTGACTTACAGTAAGTACACTACACTGACTTACAGTAAGTACACTACACTGACTTACAGTGACTTACAGTAAGTACACTACACTGACTTACAGTAAGTACACTACACTGACTTACAGTAACAACACTACACTGACTTACAGTAAGTACACTACACTGACTTACAGTAAGTACACTACACTGACTTACAGTAAGTACACTACACTGACTTACAGTAAGTACACTACACTGACTTACAGTAAGTACACTACACTGACTTACAGTAAGTACACTACACTGACTTACAGTAAGTACACTACACTGACTTACAGTAAGTACACTACACTGACTTACAGTAAGTACACTACACTGACTTACAGTAAGTACACTACACTGACTTACAGTAAGTACACTACACTGACTACACTACACTACAGTAAGTACACTACACTGACTTACAGTAAGTACACTACACTGACTTACAGTAAGTACACTACTACACTACACTGACTTACAGTAAGTACACTACACTGACACTAAGTACACTACTACAGTAAGTACACTACACAGTACAGAGTACACTACACTGACTTACAGTAAGTACACTACACTGACTTACAGTAAGTACACTATACTGACTTACAGTAAGTACACTACACTGACTTACAGTAAGTACACTACACTGACTTACAGTAAGTACACTACACTGACTTACAGTAAGTACACTATACTGACTTACAGTAAGTACACTACACTGACTTACAGTAAGTACACTACACTGACTTACAGTAAGTACACTACACTGACTTACAGTAAGTACACTACACTGACTTACAGTAAGTACACTACACTTACAGTAAGTACACTACACTGACTTACAGTAAGTACACTACACTTACAGTAAGTACACTACACTGACTTTCAGCAAGTACACTTCACTGACTTACAGCAAGTACACTACACTGACTTACAGTAAGTACACTACACTGACTTACAGTAAGTACACTACACTGACTTACAGTAAGTACACTACACTGACTTACAGTAAGTACACTACACTGACTTACAGTAAGTACACTACACTGACTTACAGTAAGTACACTACACTGACTTACAGTAAGTACACTACACTGACTTACAGTAAGTACACTACACTGACTTACAGTAAGTACACTACACTGACTTACAGTAAGTACACTACACTGACTTACAGTAAGTACACTACACTGACTTACAGTAAGTACACTACACTGACTTACAGTAAGTACACTACACTGACTTACAGTAAGTACACTACACTGACTTACAGTAAGTACACTACACTGACTTACAGTAAGTACACTACACTGACTTACAGTAAGTACACTACACTGACTTACAGTAAGTACACTACACTGACTTACAGTAAGTACACTACACTGACTTACAGTAAGTACACTACACTGACTTACAGTAAGTACACTACACTGACTTACAGTAAGTACACTACACTGACTTACAGTAAGTACACTACACTGACTTACAGTAAGTACACTACACTGACTTACAGTAAGTACACTACACTGACTTACAGTATGTACACTACACTGACTTACAGTAAGTACACTACACTGACTTACAGTATGTACACTACACTGACTTACAGTAAGTACACTACACTGACTTACAGTATGTACACTACACTGACTTACAGTACACTGACCTACAGTAAGTACACTACACTGACTCACAGTAAGTACACTACACTGACTCACAGTAAGAACACTACACTGACTCACAGTAAGTACACTACACTGACTACACTACTAAGTAAACACTACAGTACAGTAAGAACACTACACTGACTCACAGTAAGAACACTACACTGACTTACAGTAAGTACACTACACTGACTTACAGTAAGAACACTACACTGACTCACAGTAAGAACACTACACTGACTCACAGTAAGAACACTACACTGACTTACAGTAAGTACACTACACTGACTTACAGTAAGAACACTACACTGACTCACAGTAAGTACACTACACTGACTCACAGTAAGTACACTACACTGACTTACAGTAAGTACACTACACTGACTTACAGTAAGTACAACACTACACTGACTTACAGTAAGTACACTACACTACACTGACTTACAGTAAGTACACTACTCTGACTTACAGTAAGTACACTACACTGACTTACAGCAAGTACACTACACTGACTTACAGTAAGTACACTACTCTGACTTACAGTAAGTACACTACACTGACTTACAGCAAGTACACTACACTGACTTACAGCAAGTACACTACACTGACTTACAGTAAGTACACTACACTGACTTACAGTAAGTACACTACACTGACTTACAGCAAGTACACTACACTGACTTACAGCAAGTACACTACACTGACTTACAGCAAGTACACTACACTGACTTACAGCAAGTACACTACACTGACTTACAGCAAGTACACTACACTGACTTACAGCAAGTACACTACACTGACTTACAGTAAGTACACTACTCTGACTTACAGTAAGTACACTACACTGACTTACAGCAAGTACACTACACTGACTTACAGCAAGTACACTACTCTGACTTACAGTAAGTACACTACACTGACTTACAGTAAGTACACTACACTGACTTACAGTAAGTACACTACACTGACTTACAGTAAGTACACTACACTGACTTACAGTAAGAACACTACACTGACTTACAGTAAGTACACTACACTGACTCACAGTAAGAACACTACACTGACTTACAGTAAGAACACTACACTGACTCACAGTAAGAACACTACACTGACTCACAGTAAGAACACTACACTGACTCACAGTAAGAAAACTACACTGACTTACACTACACTGACTTACAGTAAGTACACTACACTGACTTACAGTAAGTACACTACACTGACTTACAGTAAGTACACTACACTGACTTACAGTAAGTACACTACACTGACTTACAGTAAGTACACTACACTGACTTACAGTAAGTACACTACACTGACTTACAGTAAGTACACTACACTGACTTACTGTAAGTACACTACACTGACTTACTGTAAGTACACTACACTGACACTACACTGACTTACAGTAAGTACACACTGTACAGTAAACACTACACTGACTCACAGTAAGAACACTACACTGACTCACAGTAAGAACACTACACTGACTTACAGTAAGTACACTACACTGACTTACAGTAAGAACACTACACTGACTCACAGTAAGTACACTACACTGACTCACAGTAAGTACACTACACTGACTCACAGTAAGTACACTACACTGACTTACAGTAAGAACATTACACTGACTTACAGTAACAACACTACACTGACTCACAGTAAGAACACTACACCGACTCACAGTAAGAACACTACACTGACTCACAGTAAGAACACTACACTGACTTACAGTAAGTACACTACACTGACTTACAGTAAGAACACTACACTGACTTACAGTAAGAACACTACACTGACTTACAGTAAGTACACTACACTGACTTACAGTAAGTACACTACACTGACTTACAGTAAGTACACTACACTGACTTACAGTAAGTACACTACACTGACTTACAGTATGTACACTACACTGACTTACAGTAAGAACACTACACTGACTTACAGTAAGAACACTACACTGACTTACAGTATGTACACTACACTGACTTACAGTAAGTACACTACACTGACTTACAGTAAGTACACTACACTGACTTACAGTAAGTACACTACACTGACTTACAGTAAGTACACTACACTGACTTACAGTAAGAACACTACACTGACTTACAGTAAGAACACTACACTGACTCACAGTAAGAACACTACACTGACTTACAGTAAGAACACTACACTGACTTACAGTAAGTACACTACACTGACTTACAGTAAGAACACTACACTGACTTACAGTAAGAACACTACACTGACTTACAGTAAGTACACTACACTGACTTACAGTAAGTACACTACACTGACTTACAGTAAGTACACTACACTGACTTACAGTAAGTACACTACACTGACTTACAGTAAGTACACTAACATAAACGACAAGTGCAGTAACATGTAAGAATAGCAAAGTAACAAAAAACAGTACAGTAACACACGAAACAGTATAGTGACACATGAAATGGTATAGTGATATATAAAACGGTAAAGTGAAACATTAAACAGTATAGTGACAAATAAAACATTATAGTAACACACAAAACAGTAAACTAGACGTAAAACAGCATAGTAACACAAAACAGAATAACATATAAAACAGCATTATAACACATAAAACAGAACACCAACACAGTCGATCAGCAAAATATAAGAGATGTAAATCAAAATTAATATACTGCAGAATACAAAACCAGTAAAGTACAGTAACACAGAAGACCAGTACAGTAACACAGAAGACCAGTACAGTAACACAGAAGACCAGTACAGTAACACAGAAGACCAGTATAGTAACACAGAAGACCAGTACAGTAACACAGAAGACCAGTACAGTAACACAGAAGACCAGTACAGTAACACAGAAGACCAGTACAGTAACACAGAAGACCAGTACAGTAACACAGAAAACCAAAACATTAACACAGTAGACCAGTATAGTAACACAGAAGACCAGCACAACACAGAAGACCTGTACAGTAACACAGAAGACCAACACAATAACACAGAAGACCTGTACAGTAACACAGAAGACCTATACAGTAACACAGAAAACCAATACAGTAACACAGAACAATAGTAAAGTAACACAGACGATCAGTACAGTAACACAGAAGGACAGTACAGTAATACAGAAGAACAGTACAGTAACACAGAAGAACAGTAAAGTAACACAGAAGACCAGTAAAGTAACACAGAATAACACAGATAAATCGCGCAGCGACTGAAATGTTTCTAGTTGTTTCATTATTAACTCTGGTGAGTTACTGAACAATTTGAACAGTACTACTCTTTGTATTTTATTTATGTTAACTCCGGGAAATGAACACAAATAAGACCACTACTGTGACTGCTGAGAGGCTGGAGTGGGAATAACATCACCGTGACTACTGCCAGGGAGGCTGGAGTGGGAATAACATCACCGTGACTACTGTCAGGGAGGCTGGAGTGGGAATAACATCACCGTGACTACTGTCAGGGAGGCTGGAGTGGGAATAACACCACCGTGACTACTGTCAGGGAGGCTGGAGTGGGAATAACATCACCGTGACTACTGTCAGGGAGGCTGGAGTGGGAATAACACCACCGTGACTACTGTCAGGGAGGCTGGAGTGGGAATAACATCACCGTGACTACTGTCAAGGAGGCTGGAGTGGGAATAAACGCCACCGTGACTACTGTCAGGGAGGCTGGAGTGGGAATAACATCACCGTGACTACTGTCAGGGAGGCTGGAGTGGGAATAACATCACCGTGACTACTGTCAGGGAGGCTGGAGTGGGAATAACACCACCGTGACTACTGTCAGGGAGGCTGGAGTGGGAATAACACCACCGTGGCTACTGTCAGGGAGGCTGGAGTGGGAATAACATCACCGTGACTACTGTCAGGGAGGCTGGAGTGGGAATAACACCACCGTGGCTACTGTCAGGGAGGCTGGAGTGGGAATAACACCACCGTGACTACTGTCAGGGAGGCTGGAGTGGGAATAACACCACCGTGACTACTGTCAGGGAGGCTGGAGTGGGAATAACACCACCGTGACTACTGTCAGGGAGGCTGGAGTGGGAATAACACCACCGTGACTACTGTCAGGGAGGCTGGAGTGGGAATAACACCACCGTGACTACTGTCAGGGAGGCTGGAGTGGGAATAACACCACCGTGACTACTGTCAGGGAGGCTGGAGTGGGAATAACACCACCGTGGCTACTGTCAGGGAGGCTGGAGTGGGAATAACACCACCGTGACTACTGTCAGGGAGGCTGGAGTGGGAATAACACCACCGTGGCTACTGTCAGGGAGGCTGGAGTGGGAATACTACACTGGAGTGGGAATAACACCACCGTGACTACTGTCAGGGAGGCTGGAGTGGGAATAACACCACCGTGGCTACTGTCAGGGAGGCTGGAGTGGGAATAACACCACCGTGGCTACTGTCAGGGAGGCTGGAGTGGGAATAACACCACCGTGGCTACTGTCAGGGAGGCTGGAGTGGGAATAACACCACCGTGACTACTGTCAGGGAGGCTGGAGTGGGAATAACACCACCGTGGCTACTGTCAGGGAGGCTGGAGTGGGAATAACACCACCGTGGCTACTGTCAGGGAGGCTGGAGTGGGAATAACACCACCGTGGCTACTGTCAGGGAGGCTGGAGTGGGAATAACACCACCGTGGCTACTGTCAGGGAGGCTGGAGTGGGAATAACACCACCGTGGCTACTGTCAGGGAGGCTGGAGTGGGAATAACACCACCGTGGCTACTGTCAGGGTGGCTGGAGTGGGAATAATACCGCCGTGGCTACTGTCAGGGTGGCTGGAGTGGGAATAACACCACCGTGGCTACTGTCAGGGAGGCTGGAGTGGGAATAACACCACCGTGGCTACTGTCAGGGAGGCTGGAGTGGGAATAACACCACCGTGGCTACTGTCAGGGAGGCTGGAGTGGGAATAACACCACCGTGGCTACTGTCAGGGAGGCTGGAGTGGGAATAACACCACCGTGGCTACTGTCAGGGAGGCTGGAGTGGGAATAACACCACCGTGGCTACTGTCAGGGAGGCTGGAGTGGGAATAACACCACCGTGGCTACTGTCAGGGAGGCTGGAGTGGGAATAACACCACCGTGGCTACTGTCAGGGAGGCTGGAGTGGGAATAACACCACCGTGACTACTGTCAGGGAGGCTGGAGTGGGAATAACACCACCGTGGCTACTGTCAGGGAGGCTGGAGTGGGAATAACACCACCGTGACTACTGTCAGGGAGGCTGGAGTGGGAATAACACCACCGTGGCTACTGTCAGGGAGGCTGGAGTGGGAATAACACCACCGTGGCTACTGTCAGGGAGGCTGGAGTGGGAATAACACCACCGTGGCTACTGTCAGGGAGGCTGGAGTGGGAATAACACCACCGTGGCTACTGTCAGGGAGGCTGGAGTGGGAATAACACCACCGTGGCTACTGTCAGGGAGGCTGGAGTGGGAATAACACCACCGTGGCTACTGTCAGGGAGGCTGGAGTGGGAATAACACCACCGTGGCTACTGTCAGGGAGGCTGGAGTGGGAATAACACCACCGTGGCTACTGTCAGGGAGGCTGGAGTGGGAATAACACCACCGTGGCTACTGTCAGGGAGGCTGGAGTGGGAATAACACCACCGTGGCTACTGTCAGGGAGGCTGGAGTGGGAATAACACCACCGTGGCTACTGTCAGGGAGGCTGGAGTGGGAATAACACCACCGTGGCTACTGTCAGGGAGGCTGGAGTGGGAATAACACCACCGTGGCTACTGTCAGGGAGGCTGGAGTGGGAATAACACCACCGTGGCTACTGTCAGGGAGGCTGGAGTGGGAATAACACCACCGTGGCTACTGTCAGGGAGGCTGGAATGGGAATAACACCACCGTGGCTACTGTCAGGGAGGCTGGAGTGGGAATAACACCACCCTTTTGAATCCAAATAAATAATTAATAATAATAATAATAATAATAAAATTATTATAATAATTTATTATTTGCGACCACTGTCAGCCTCAGAGTTATCTCTGAGTTACCAGACCTTGCCACGTGGAGGCCAGTGGTTCGTCTTTAAGGTCCAGTGGTTCGTCTTTAAGGTCCACCCCTCCCCCCTCGCCTTCCCCAGGTTCATGTGTCCAGGAATCCATCCGTGGGCCCCCGGATGTCTCCCCTTCCTCACTTCCCTAAGGTCAGCCTCGCCTCTCTCTCTCTCTCTGCCTTCCAGCCTCAGCCTTCCCCAGGTTCATGTATCCAGGAATCCATCCGCTCGCTCCGGATGTCTCCCCTTCCTCACCCTTCCCCAAGGTTCTCACCAACCTGTTCTTGCCTTCCCCAAGGTTCATGTATCCCATCCGTCTACCTCCGGATGCCAACCGGATGTCTCCCCTTCCCCACTTCCCAGGTTCATGTATCCAGAATCCATCCGTCGCTCCCGGATGTCTTCCCCTCAACAAGGTCACAACCTTCCCCAAGTTCATGTATCCAGGAATCCATCCGTTCGCTCCCAGATGTCTTCCCTTCCCCACTTACCTAAGGTCAGCGAGTTAGGTCAGTGCCTTCCCCGGATCAGTGTCTCCAGGAGTCCACTTGGTGTCACCTCAGGTGGACTCCCTTCCCCACTTCCCCAAAGTCAGCGGTATTCTTGCCTTCCCCAGGTTCATGTATCCAGGAATCCATCCGTCTACCGCCAGATGTCTTCCCTTCCCCACTTACCCAAGGTCAGCCTCAACTGCATGTATTCATGCTTTCCCCAGGTTCATGTATCCAGGAATCCATCCGTTCGCTCCCGGATGTCTCCCCTTCCCCACTTACCCAAGGTCAGCCTCAACAACAACCTTCCCCAAGTTCATGTATCCAGGAATCCATCCGTTCGCTCCCGGATGTCTTCCCTTCCCCACTTACCTAAGGTCGGCGGTGCCTTCCCCGGATCAGTGTCTCCAGGAGTCCACTTGTGTCACCTCAGGTGGACTCCCTTCCCCACTTCCCCAGAGTCAGCGGTTGCCACCCCCAGTGACCTTGCTGGGTGGAAACTTGGTCTTGTCTAGCTGGTCTACGGTAGAGACTGTCCAGGTGGGTGGAATTACTGGAGGGGACACATAGAAAACTGCGTCCAGTAATTACACCCACCAAGACAGCCGCGACCGTAGGTCAGCTGGACGCCACCAAGCTGCCTCACAGTTCCGCCACCAAGGACTGGCAAATTAATTATAAATTTGGAATTCCTTTTATGTTACACTATGAAGTTATTCTGAGTACAAGAATTTTTTTAGTAATATAGCACTTTAAAAGTATTTGTTAGCGTTTTATTTTATATAGATGATTGCCCAAGTGTTAGGACAGAGTTTTAACATACTATCTTAATAAAGCTGTGTTTCCAGTGACATCTGGTCTACATGATGGTTTGCTTTATACATATATTGTCTTTTGACCAAAGTACAGTGACATCACACGTCTTTAAGATCACAGGTGACATCACACAACATTATCTACGACCCAGTTTTTTGTGTAAATATTTACGGTCTTTGTTGCATATTATAATATAATTCAACACTATAGCTATCAAAACATTACCTACTAACAACTCTCATATATATTTTGCAAACCTATAAATGCACCTAAGTGCTGCTTTCCTTTATATAAGTGTTGTATCAGTGTTTACACATGATCCACATATTTCCTTCCCTTTCTTAATTCACACTCTTCTTTGTTACGCATATTTTATCTTTCCCATTAACAGTCTTATTCCATTATAATTATTACATATTTTAAAAAAATTCCATTTTCTTCTTTTATAAACATTATGAACAAAATCATGAATTATTCCAGTACTTTATTCCAGCTGCGTCACACACTTCAACCTTAATTAAGCCATTCTAAATTTCCCATTTTTAACCTTATTGCCTCATTTCTTTCATACTGACTTGCTGACTTTGCTGTCAGCAGTCAGCCAAGCTGAGAGCTGTACCACCGAACTGTGTTCGGCTTTATTGTGAATTATGTAGACTACACAAACTCTCTTCTGATGTTTACTTTTCACTTTTGTTTACACATACACATCACTTCAAACACCATGCTACCAACACACACATATACATATATGTGTACACGCTCTCATAAGTAAAACTGCACTCTCCCACATAGTTGTTTAAATTATACAATACTGTATGGATAGCGTAAAAGAAATAAGAAAATTCTTCAATATATAATTTCAATTTTCTTGAAAAAAATGAATGAAAGTTCCAATATTCTGAGGAAATATTTTGGAAAAAGACGTAAATACATGTATGTGAAAAAAGTGACAAACTTGAGAGACTTGTGATTAAGACAAAGTGCTTTTAGTTTTTAAACTGCAACATAACACCCCTCCTTTAATACTTCCCATCTCCAGGACTCAACTTTGAATCCCTTCATAAATGTTACTTTGCTCACACTCCAACGATTGAATTATTAAATAAGTCTCTCAGTTTTCACATATACACTTCTTTCCCTTCTTCATTATTCACGTGAAAAACATTCACCACCACA
Source organism: Cherax quadricarinatus (assembly GCF_038502225.1). Classification (NCBI taxonomy): domain Eukaryota; kingdom Metazoa; phylum Arthropoda; class Malacostraca; order Decapoda; family Parastacidae; genus Cherax; species Cherax quadricarinatus. The sequence goes on from NW_027199142.1 coordinate 12,450, forward strand.
GATGCAAAACAAAAACTTTCGGTGATGAAAATAAAAACTGTCAACTTGGATGATTCGATCTCTTGACAATAATAATTTTGGTGGTGGCTGCCATAACCTGGCCAGTACGACTGTGTGTTAATGTCTCCCATACTGTTGTTATGTACTGTGATGTATGAATGTTAACATACATTACGACCTGGTCGTAATGGGAAATGGAGCAAACAAACTCGGAAATAGACTATAATGTATATATGCCTTCACTCACTATATCCAGGTATGTACACTATGAAGTTGAGGGGTGGATAGTGAGAGTGTTATAATATTGAGACAAGGGAAAGTGAGGGTGGATAGTGAAAATTGTGACTTGTTGTGACCTGTTGGGGGTTGTACAACGTGGTGCAATAGTGTATTGCGGGTGGATAGTGAAAATTGTGACTTGAGAAGTGATGTTGGTGTTGTGGGTTGTTGGGAGTTATGAGTGAAAAATGGAAGTTATAGAATATTGTGGGTTATGAGTGACAAATGCGAGTGGATATTGTGTGTGTGACTTGTAATATCGAGTTGGTAATGTGGGTTGAGATAATTGTGTTATCTCTTGTGAGTTGTATTACTGAGACAAGTGAAAATTGAGGGTGGATAGTGAGAGTGTTATAATATTAAGACAAGTGAAAATGAAGGTGGATAGTGAAAAAATTGTGACTTGTGAAGTGCTGGAGCTTGATGATGTGTTACTTGTTATGTGTTATGTGTTGTGGGTATAGTGTTCCACCATGATTATAATAATAATAATAATAATAATAATAATAATAATATTATTATTATTATTATTATTATTATTATTAATAATAATAATGGATTATGTTTAAATTTTAATTAAAATGAAGGTAGAGCCTGAACATTTTAAAGAAAATATAGAGGTGATAGTGATATTGGTTGAATAGAAGTGATGACTGACTAGTGATGTTGGTGGGATCTATATGGGTCAATGTATGTCCTAAGGCGCTTCCTTGGGATGACCTGAGATCTTATCTGAGGTCAGGAATGTACCTCACAATCACAGGCATCCCTCACCAGGCAAATAAAGGTTAAATGAACTCATTTGAGCAGTAGACGTTTAGAGATGAGGAGAGTTGATGTAGACATTGCTGGTAAATGTGTTATAATCCAGTAGAATTATATCTGAGGGAGTATTGAAATCTCCATGTTGTGACTTGTTGTGACCTGTTGAGGGGTTGTACAACGTGGTGCAATAGTGGGTGTGTGTTGTGAAGTGGATAGTGGTGAGATGGTTGTGTGTGTGTGTGTGTGTGTGTGTGTGGTTAGGTTAGGTTAGGTCACAGGCCAACCTCACCAACCAGTGTAAATTGTCACACTCTTGCCTTGACAAGAAAGTGCGATATTGGAGGAAAGACTTCTGGTGATGTTTCGATCTCAGATGTTCTTGCCGGCGATAGTAAGGAGCTGTTAGAGAGATTATCGAAATCTACCATTGTGTTGTGACCTGTTGGAGGTTGTACAACGTGGTGCAATAGTGGGGGGGGGGGGATGCAGGCAGGACGATATAAAACTCTAGGAAGCAGCTTGAGAGGCAGAGTTGTGGGAGCTCTGGACAGCTGTGTGTGTAGTGGGACTCGGTTGTTGATCACACTACTTGGTGGAGTATGGGTATTACTAGTTGTATTACTTCTGACATGCATTACCATTGAGAGAAATGACACATAGGTGTTTACCAACTGTGTTTAACATTTGAGGTATATAGGTGTTTACCACAGAAAAATTTTAAGGGTAACTCTAAAATGTGTGACTCAGGAGCTGGAATCTCCAATACATGAAAAACTTGACCCTGGAGTTGGAGCTCGATCTTAGGGTAATTATCCCCCCCTGCGAAAAATTTGAAAACGCCTCAAAATTCGAAAAATGGAGGTAAAAGTTGTTCGAAGGAAATGGAGCAGGGATAGAAGTGAGGGGAAACTTTGTTTATTCGATGGTAAAACTTGATCCGAAGAATTGGAGACTGCAAAAAATGGAAATTTTTTTTTGCAACATTCTCTATAAAAAAATTTAAAAAAATGGCAACACTTCCGGCAAAATTTGGAAAAGTTAGCAACACTGGAGAAAAATTAAATTTTGCAACACTGGAGAATTAGATTAAATTTTGCAACATTCTCGAAAAAATAAAAAAAAAAGTGAAAAATGTTTGCAACACTTCTGGAAAAATAAATGGAAAAAAAGATGTCAACATTCCCGAGCTCAGCGGGGGGTGCCGCGGGGGGCGCCGCGGGGGGCGCCGCGGGGGGCGCCACGGGGGGTGCCGCGGGGGCGCCACGGGGGGTGCCGCGGGGGGCGCCGAGGAGGGCGGAGCGAAAAAAAAAAAAAAACGAATTGGGGGAAGGGGTGGGCCCACGGCGGGTGGGGAAGGAGGCGGCAACTTCGATGAGCCGCTATGGGAGAAAATCCCCTACGTCAAGGAAATCAACAAATTATGGAATATGATGTAAATACCCAAACATCAGAAAGTCCTCCAACATGTTATGTAATAATAATACAGGAACTTTCTGCCCAAGATGACCAGATCATCACTTCTCACCAGAAAATGTTACGACCTACGTTGCTCAAAATTCCACGTAAATAGAAAGCAGTGCCAAAAAAATATGCATCAAGGAAAAGTATACAAGGTAACCATATTCTGATATAACCTGTTTTGTGTGATCTTATTGCGCATATATATATATATATATATATATATATATATATATATATATATATATATATATATATATATATATATATATATATATATATATATATATATATATATATATATATGTCGTGCCGAATAGGCAGAACTTGCGATCTTGGCTTAAATAGCAAAGCTCATCTTGCCATATAGGACAAGTGAAAATTTGTGTATGCAATAATTTCGCCAAAATCATTCTGAACCTAACGAAAAAAATATATTTCACTGTGTTTGTTTAGTATCAAATTATTGTAAACAAATCTAAAATATATTTAGTTGGGTTAGGCTAAAATAAATTGTTCTTGTTATAATAAGGTTAGGTAAGTTTTCTAAGATTCTTTTGCTGCAAAATTAAAAATTTTTGCATTACCATTAATGAAAAAATATATCTTTAAACGTATAAGAGAAAATTTTAGAAAGGACTTAATTTTAAATAAGTTCTTGCTAATTGACCAGTTTTACATATTCGGCACGACATATATATATATATATATATATATATATATATATATATATATATATATATATATATATATATATATATATATATATATATATATATATATTATATATATATATATATTATATATATATATATCCGCGTTCACTGGAGTGAACGCGGTCCCCTGGGCAACGTATTCGCTTGGAAACCCTCCTTTTTTCTGCAATTTTGCAAGCTCCTAAGGATGTGTTGATTGCAACACGAAAGGCCTATAGCTATCATTCTACTCCCTCCGTGGTTGTTTTGCATCCTGTATCGCTTGGTTTGCTATGGCTAGTCGGGGATAGATCCAGTGTTTGTTTTATTCAATGACAATTCTGCTATATATATTATTATCAAAACTTAGTGTTAAACCCAAAAGTTGTGCTTACTATTCATTGCGCTTGATCTATGACTAACGATTGTGAGGAATGCTAAAGGAAGTAATAATCCAAGGTTGTGCAATAAATATGTTGCTTTCAAATGTTAAAGAGGGTATGGAAAATTTTCTAGGGTGCTTACCTGTATGTACCTCAATATTATATACATACCAGTAATCTCATTGGGAGACAATCATATTGTTTACCGTAGTCACCCCGTGTAGACATGTGAGAAAACTTAACCACCCCTGGTCGCGGCAAGTGGTCCCCTCGACCTCACAATCTTATCCATATCTATCCGAGACCAGTATGGATTGGATAGCACCCACAAGTACGGTGCTACTAATTAATTGTGGACTGTATAGATTATATTAGTTTAGCTGAATGAAGGGGGGGGGTAGGATACACCTGGATACATCCATCAAGGAAAACATTTGTACATAATCCCACCACTTACCAGATGTTCTCTGGTGGTCACTTGATGTAGCTGGATCACTCATAACCTATCTAATTACAACATAACACAACTGGCCAGCATAAGTTTGTTATAACTAGAAGGGTTACTTAACTGTGGGTGATTGATACTCCTTATTTCCTCCATTCACCGTCTCATTTTCGATGTCCTGCTACACCGACACGGTTCTCATTCCAGCAGGACGAGGTATCCGTTGGTTTGTCCCGCTTTAAAAGTCGTGACTCAAGGAGCTTCACTTTCCTCGTCTCGGGAACAACGAGGTCTAACGTGTTCACTCGGAGCAAAACGACTTATTTCACTTCACGCATTCTCTTAACTTAGCGTTATTATCATTAATTACATTACAATTCACAAGACGATTTAATGGCTCATAATTATTATACACATTAGAGATCACTCCATTAAGATCTGAGACCGATGAGTGATGATTAAACCAAGGGTAATTTTCCCCGGGACACAGTCCAGGACGACGCGTCAGTCACCCACAGTCCTACCCTTATTTACTCACTTTACCACTCTATTACCGTGGTCCCGTAAATCACGATCCCTCACTCTCCACCAGGAACAGTTACGACACTTCCTATTACGAAATGAGGCCTATATTAATCCTTAGGCCGCCGTGAATGCCAATTTCGTGGTTCCATGCTTTGCCAGCTTCCTCTCCACCTTCAAAACAAACCCGCCACCTCCCCCGGCACATCCGCGCATGCGCAAAGGGAACTCTTGGTTCTTCTCTATTTTCAAATACATTTTTGACTCATATCGGCACATAAAACACCTATTAGGCGCTATAGTTTCGGAAAATTAAAAATTTTCCACACTGCGGCCGGGCGGAAGTCGTTGTTAGACGACTTAAATTGCGTCTTCCTCCAGGAGACGATTCCAGCCCTCTCTAGATTGCGCTGCTGTTTTCCTAGTGGGTCTTACTACAGTTTCTTCTTGCATTACCCGGTCAGTGTCTTCAATATCACTCGTGTCACTTTCCCTTAGATTTCCATCTGCACTGGATTGAACACCATTTAATTCTAAGGGAATTAATTTATTAATGGTACGCAAACTTTCCTGACCACGACACAACACTTTGACGTTTCTGACAACACCTTGTGCATCTGGGTATAATGTAACTACCTTGCCCAGAGGCCACAATGTTCGATGTTGTTCAGTATCAATTAACACAATGTCACCTGGTTGAATGTTCTGTCGGTTTACTGCCTCTGGCGCACCATAAAAGTGTTCACGTAGTGTAAGAAGATATTCTTTACGCCACACATCAGACCAATGAATAATTACCTTATTTAACATCTTGAACTTATCACTCAACACAGTCACGTTATTGTAATCCTCATCACTTCCCTCGGGATTATCTCTATAGATAGGTGCAGCTTCTAACCTTTGTCCACATATTAGGTGAGAGGGAGTCAGTATCTCCGCGTCAGGAGTGTCGCTCATGTATGACAGAGGGCGATTGTTCACCCGATTCTCTGCCTCCACCAACACTGCCCGGAACTCCTCCAAATCAATTCTCTTCCTGTGTAGCACCTTACGAAGACATCTTTTCACTGTACCTATCATTCTTTCGTACAGTCCTCCCTGCCAAGGGGCTCTGGGAGTAATAAATTTCCAGACACACCCTCGCTGGGTCAACAAAGACTGTACATCATCACTCTTATTTAATTCCATCAAGTGTTGAGCACCCGCTACAAAATTGGTGGCATTATCTGAGATCATCAATCTTGGACAGGATCTCCTAGCTGCAAATTTCCGGAACAGCTGTATGAACTGTTCTGCAGACAAGTCCTGAGCCACTTCTAGATGAACAGCCCTAGTAGCTGTACAAGTAAATAGACATACATACACCTTCAAGGGAACACCATCTGAAGTACCTGTTAAAATGATTGGCCCACTATAGTCCACTCCGGTCACATCAAATGGTTTTACCAACTGCACGCGTTCCTTGGGCAATGGTGGAGGACCTGGGTACATGTAGGTTCTGGCATCCACCCGGCGACATATTACACACGACTTGATAACCCTTTTTACACTTTGCCGTCCTTGTGGAATCCAGAAGGTTTCCCGAATACAGTTTAAGGTATCCTGTACCCCACCGTGCATCACGTTATTATGGGCATTAAAGACAATCAAGGTTGTCAGGTGATGAGTTTTGGGCAGCAAGATAGGGTGCTTAGCATATTCCCCCAATTCAGCATTTTGTAACCTGCCTCTGCACCTAATTACATCATCCTCTAAATACAGCCCCAGCTTTTCTATTATTGAGCCTTTCACAATTTTTCCGTCCATCATTAATTTAATCTCATCCCTGTAGGTTTCTTCTTGTACCCTCTGTAGCCAGTATTTCAGGGGATGGGGAAAATTATGTGAGATATTCATCTTACTTATAAATTTAAACACTAACCTTGTCACACTAATCAGCTTGGGTAAGGAAGAATACCTATTCATATCAATGGCTAAGGAGGGACTACTGACTGGAGCGGTGCTCACCGTAATTTCGACAGGAGCAATATGTGCCTTTTGCACCGGCCAGTTAATTTTGTCCACCAGCCAACTTGGCCCTTTAAACCACGATAAAGCACTCACAAATTTTTCATAAGTCAAGCCTCGAGACAAGAAGTCAGCTGGATTCTCGTCACCAGGAATGTGATTAAAGGTTAACATATGCTGACCCAAACTGTTATATTTCTCCTGCATTTGATTGATTTCAGCGACTCTGTTTTGTACATACACAATCTTACTGTTACCATTACGAATCCATTGTAAGGATACCTCGTTATCAGACCAAATTACGGTGTCGCTGATATTTATCTCTCGCAATTTATTTCTTATATAATTGGCTAATTTGACACCTACATAAATGGCCGTTAATTCCAACTGAGGTAAGGTGCGTGATTTGATTGGAGCCACCTTAGCCTTAGACATAACAAGAGAAATGGCACTATTACATTGAAGGTAAGCGACTGCTCCATATGCTAATTTCGAAGCATCGCAAAAAATGTGGAGTACATTTTCTGCATCTTGACTGGCCACATTACGGGGGAACTCCAACATTGGTAATTTTACATATTCCCCTATTAGTTCTTCCCACCTTTCAACAAATTCCTCAGGTAGGGTTTCATCCCAAGCACACTTAAGCTTCCATGCTTCTTGTATCAACAATTTTCCTCTTATGGTAAGTGGGGACACTAAGCCTAGTGGATCGAAGCATTTTGAAACTTCTGCAAGTAAGACTCTCTTGGTTAATTTATTGGGCATGCTGTAGTTATTAGACTTTAACGATAACAAGTCTCCCTCTGTGTCCCAAGTCAGTCCCAGCACATTACTATATTTAGACACTTCAACTCCAGGGTTGTCTTTATTTATTTGAGCCCTTAAACTGGACGAATTACTGTTCCATTCCCTCAGGGGCATATTTGCACCTTGCATTATTTCATTAGCCCCTTCATATATGCTCATTAGTTCCTCTTCAGTAGACGTCACCCCCAGGAAATTGTCCACATAAAATTGTTTACCCATTACTCCACTCAGTGGACCACCCGTACGCTTAAGGTGTGCATTTATCGTTGCCTGGAGTAGGAACGGACTGGAGGTAGCACCAAACAATACACTCCTGAAGCGAAAAGTCTTCAGGGGACTAAGTGGGTCACTAGGATTCTCGGGCCATAAGAACCTAGTGCAATCCCGGTCAGCCTCCTGCAGACCCACTCTCAGGAAAGCTTTACTTATGTCTGCCGTAAAGGCATAATTCTTAACCCTGAAGTTTAATAGTATGTCTCCCAGTTTTTCCGTCAACGACGGACCTGTCATCAAACAGTCATTCAAACTAGGTACATTTTTGTTACTCCTGGCACTACAATTAAACACAATCCTCAGAGGAGTGGTCTTAGAATCCTTCTTCACTCCGTGATGTGGCAAATAGTGACCATAAATCTGGGTTTGCTCGGGAGGTACCTCCTCTATGAATTTATTATTTAACTGCTCATTAATTATATCATCGTAAGCAGTCAACAGTTCTGGTGTCTTGCTCAATTCGTGGAGCTGAGCCTTTAATTGTCCATACGCCATCCGGTAATTAGTTGGTAGGTCTGGATGGTTCAGCTTCCACGGAAGTCTCACCCAGTATTGTCCAGATTCAAATTTAACATCCTTCTGGTATTGTTCTTGAGTAAAGGAATCATCTGGACTTTCTTCATTTACATTGATCCCTATGCTGTCCAATTCCCATAATTTATACACAGGTTCAACTTCATCCTCTATTGAAGTATATTTACACTGGGGTGATACTTCATGAGTAAGACACACCGTAACTGTATTTATGGATTCCTCCAGTCATTCATTATCGGTACGAGGAAGCCTGCCATACATCACGTGACCTCCTGCGGTCCTTAGAAGGGTGACTCCGCATTTCTTTGTCATACCCTTTACAGATCCGTTGGCATGGCCGACGCGGCAGGTTGTGTAGTGGGCTAGCTGCGGGATTTTCAAGGATAGCTCCTGGTCAAAGAGGCTGACCAGGTCCCTACTTAACAGAACTCAGTGTGAATGCTTTGAGAAGATACCAGAGCAGCGAACGGACATCCCAGTGCATCGTTTCAGCGTAAATAGTTGAAGTGTTGTGCAGTTTTAAGAGGGTTTGGTGTTGTCGAGTCAGGACCAGTCAGTGCCTCCCCCCTCTCCGCTGGGGGGGAGGGGGAGGGCGTGTGTAGTAAACAGTGACCCTCTCATAACGCCTCACCTGCCCGTCTCCCCCGCCTCACCCACCCAACTCCCAGCGCCACCCCATCTGTAGAGGGTACTTCTCCCCTAACCCACGATGTCAGCGATGGCACTGCAGGGAGTGCCGGGCTCACAGGAACTTCCACTACAGGGACAGCATCGTGGAGTTCGACCTCGAGGCAGCTGCCAGGTGTGCCACAGGCAGTGTGTACTCAGTTCCTCAAGCTTCAACATCCGTGCACACGAGGGCCTGGGATCTTCAATCAACTTGGCGTCCACCAGGACGCTGACATGTCCCTAGGACAGCTCTCCATCGGGCTGCTAACGGAGTCACTGGCTTCTTGGACCTCTTGGGGAGGGTCGATGGTGCTCGTGCAAGCAGCAGATTCCTGGGCAACTTGCTGCTGTTTGCAATGGCTGTCTACCGAGGAGAGACAGGCACCTAGCAACATCTGTTGTTGGGGCATTGGATGAATTCCCTACTATGTTTGTTAACTGCTCATTACTCTGTAATTTGTCTATGATTGTAATCATGTCATAACGTGTTTATCATTCATTACCTTTGAAACTTGTCATGATTGTGACCAGCTCTACCTGGAGCTCATTACCTTTGTAAATTCTCATGATTAATGTGTTTATGATTCATTACCTTTGCAATTATTCATGAATGTGACCAGCTCAACCTGGAGCTCATTACCTTTGTAACTTGGTCATGATTATGACCAGATCTAGTTCATTACCTTTGTAACTTGCTCAGCTATCAAAACTTTGGAGTCCAGTCCCTGGACCAATTATGTACCTCTGTAATCTTTTGACTACCACCCACAGGATGGGTATGGGGTGCATAATAAACATATTAAACTAACTAACTAAAACTACCCTTTACAAAGGTGGCATAATGGTCACTACCTATCAAAATATCTATTGGCCCCACAGAATCATTATTTATACCAGAAGGTGCCAAATTTACCTTACTCGAAAGCCTTTCAGTAGCGTTACCAAGCCCTATTGTAGATATTTTCTCTGGGAGCCTATCCACAATTACGGCATTAATACGTTTTCTCTCATTGCCCAGCCGGACAGTTACATAAACAGTGTCGTATGACTGGGCCTTCTTATTCGAGAGAAAGCCAGATAGCTTGAGTATAGCAGGATCTCCCATTTGTACCTTCATCCCATTAAGGCAGTTACGTTTTATGAAGGTACGTTGTGATCCCTGATCCAGTAATGCTGTTACAGTTTTGGATTTACGCCGTTTATCATTAATCACCACATCCAACACAGGCAAAGCTACCTCAGCTAGGCCATCATTACCGACGTTAGCTGCAATCTTTACGTGGGCTACTGTTGTGTCCGGGTTATTATCACTATCAGTACTATTGTTACCATCATTGCGATTAGATCTGCCCTTACACATAGCTATGTGGTGTCTTCCCTTGTTACACTGATAACAATAGTGCAAGTTAGCACGGCAATCCCTTACATTATGATTTCCTAGACACCTGATACATCTAGCAAGCTCTTCCAATCTTTCCACTTTAACATCCCATGAATTATAGGCATTACAGTTCTTAGAGAAATGAGTACCGTTGCAGAAGATACAATCTCTCCTTTCTTTGCCTGACCTCTTATCAACTGGGCTACCCTTATTGTGGTACTTCCTCCTCTTGCTTGGAGGTGGAGAACCACTATAACTGGCACCTGTCACTTGATACGTGCCTACGTAACCCCGTGTAGTAGGTGGCTTAGGATTATTGATATTAGGATAAGGTTTCCCTTTGTGGAACTTGGCAGGTGCACTGGGGTCTGTAGCCGTGGTATTCCTAGAGGTAATGGGTTGGCTGGTCTGCAGTTGGACAATTAGCTCTTGCAATCCCACTCTTATTTCTTCCAACCTGAAGTAACCCTTGTGATATCTGTTAGATAACCACTCTATGGTCTTGTGGTTCAATTTATTCTGAATCAAGGCACTCAACAACCACTCTGCTCCCTCCAGATCATATTTATTACTCAAGGTCTTAAGAGTGCTTTCTAGTTTGATCCTAAATTGCTGTAAGCTGTTGCGGTTGTGATCTGGAGTCTTCAAATTAGCCAAATTAGCTACTAGGTCCAGCCTACTTTGCTCCAAGTTACCGTAAGTGACCTCCAACAAGTCAACTGCCTCACTATAGGAGTCATCTACATTTGGGAATGCTTGTATGAGAACATGCGCATCTCCCCTTACTTGTCCCTTTAAATAGCATAATTTGGTAACACTTGCAAGATCACTCCTATCATGTACGACTGCTTTAAAGATAGACCAAAACTCCTCCCAGTGTTCTCCCGGATTAAACACAGGCATACATAATTCTGGGAGTTTTGGTAGACGCCTCTGACTTTCCTTACTAGGTTGACCAACAACATTGTTTACACCCTTTACCTTCTCCAAAGCCTTAGTTTTGCAGGACACAATGTTGTCCTCCACTTCATAATGTTGATCCAGCAGCCGCTCCCTTTCAGCATCATCTGCACAATTCTCTAGCAGCTCTTTTTCATAGTCTTTAAACCACAATCTATATGACTCATGTCTATTTCCTAAGGCATCTAGGTGTAGCTTTAATTCATCAGGGTTTACCGTTTCTTGTCTCATTAACTCCATACACTTCTTGTATGATTTAGTAACATGACCCTTCCGAGCTTGTAGTGACGCTTTCTTTGCTTTGGCATCCATGGACTTGCCAGTCGCACTAACTTCCTCAGGCCCAGCCATGGTTAGGGAATTAATAATCACCCATTATACTACTTAAGTAGACGCCTTATAAGAGTAATTCTTGCACTTTACTCTTGTATAAATCCTAGCCACCCATGTGCTAGCAATTTATTGGGCTAATTATCATCCATCACACGATCGATTAAACTCATGCACCCTACACCCACTTCCTTCAATCAGTCACTTAATTATTAAGTAATTAATTCAATTAATTTTTTCACTGATTGCATCCGGTTCTCGAAGGACCAACGGGCAGATATGGAAAATTTTCTAGGGTGCTTACCTGTATGTACCTCAACATTATATACATACCAGTAATCTCATTGGGAGACAATCATATTGTTTACCGTAGTCACCCCGTGTAGACATGTGAGAAAACTTAACCACCCCTGGTCGCGGCAAGTGGTCCCCTCGACCTCACAATCTTATCCATATCTATCCGAGACCAGTATGGATTGGATAGCACCCACAAGTACGGTGCTACTAATTAATTGTGGACTGTATAGATTATATTAGTTTAGCTGAATGAAGGGGGGGGGGTAGGATACACCTGGATACATCCATCAAGGAAAACATTTGTACATAATCCCACCACTTACCAGATGTTCTCTGGTGGTCACTTGATGTAGCTGGATCACTCATAACCTATCTAATTACAACATAACACAACTGGCCAGCATAAGTTTGTTATAACTAGAAGGGTTACTTACTACTGCATCTACCCACCCTGAGAACAACTACTGCATCTACCCACCCTGAGAACAACTACTGCATCTACCCACCCTGAGAACAACTACTGCATCTACCCACCCTGAGAACAACTACTGCATCTACCCACCCTGAGAACAACTACTGCATCTACCCACCCTGAGAACAACTACTGCATCTACCCACCCTGAGAACAACTACTGCATCTACCCACCCTGAGAACAACTACTGCATCTACCCACCCTGAGAACAACTACTGCATCTACCCACCCTGAGAACAACTACTGCATCTACCCACCCTGAGAACAACTACTGCATCTACCCACCCTGAGAACAACTACTGCATCTACCCACCCTGAGAACAACTACTGCATCTACCCACCCTGAGAACAACTACTGCATCTACCCACCCTGAGAACAACTACTGCATCTACCCACCCTGAGAACAACTACTGCATCTACCCACCCTGAGAACAACTACTGCATCTACCCACCCTGAGAACAACTACTGCATCTACCCACCCTGAGAACAACTACTGCATCTACCCACCCTGAGAACAACTACTGCATCTACCCACCCTGAGAACAACTACTGCATCTACCCACCCTGAGAACAGCTACTGCATCTACCCACCCTGAGAACAACTACTGCATCTACCCACCCTGAGAACAACCACTGCATCTACCCACCCTGAGAACAACTACTGCATCTACCCACCCTGAGAACAACTACTGCATCTACCCACCCTGAGAACAACTACTGCATCTACCCACCCTGAGAACAACTACTGCATCTACCCACCCTGAGAACACTACTGCATCTACCCACCCTGAGCATCTACCCACCCTGAGAACAACTACTGCATCTACCCACCCTGAGAACAACTACTGCATCTACCCACCCTGAGAACAACTACTGCATCTACCCACCCTGAGAACAACTACTGCATCTACCCACCCTGAGAACAACTACTGCATCTACTGCATCACCCTGAGAACAACCCTGAGAACAACTACTGCATCTACCCACCCTGAGAACAACTACTGCATCTACCCACCCTGAGAACAACAACTGCATCTACCCACCCTTTTCACCTGCCTTGAAAGGTGCTGTTAGTGTGCAGCAATATTCCAGCCTAGATAGAACAAGTGACCTGAAGAGTGTCATCATGGGCTTGGCCTCCCTAGTTTTGAAGGTTCTCATTATCCATCCTGTCATTTTTCTAGCAGATGCGATTGATACAATGTTATGGTCCTTGAAGGTGAGATCCTCCGACATGATCACTCCCAGGTCTTTGACGTTGGTGTTTCGCTCTATTTTGTGGCCAGAATTTGTTTTGTACTCTGATGAAGATTTAATTTCCTCGTGTTTACCATATCTGAGTAATTGAAATTTCTCATCGTTGAACTTCATATTGTTTTCTGCAGCCCACTGAAAGATTTGGTTGATGTCCGCCTGGAGCCTTGCAGTGTCTGCAATGGAAGACACTGTCATGCAGATTCGGGTGTCATCTGCAAAGGAAGACACGGTGCTGTGGCTGACATCCTTGTCTATGTCGGATATGAGGATGAGGAACAAGATGGGAGCGAGTACTGTGCCTTGTGGAACAGAGCTTTTCACCGTAGCTGCCTCGGACTTTACTCTGTTGACGACTACTCTCTGTGTTCTGTTAGTGAGGAAATTATAGATCCATCGACCGACTTTTCCTGTTATTCCTTTAGCACGCATTTTGTGCGCTATTACGCCATGGTCACACTTGTCGAAGGCTTTTGCAAAGTCTGTATATATTACATCTGCATTCTTTTTGTCTTCTAGTGCATTTAGGACCTTGTCGTAGTGATCCAATAGTTGAGACAGACAGGAGCGACCTGTTCTAAACCCATGTTGCCCTGGGTTGTGTAACTGATGGGTTTCTAGATGGGTGGTGATCTTGCTTCTTAGGACCCTTTCAAAGATTTTTATGATATGGGATGTTAGTGCTATCGGTCTGTAGTTCTTTGCTGTTGCTTTACTGCCCCCTTTGTGGAGTGGGGCTATGTCTGTTGTTTTTAGTAACTGTGGGACGACCCCCGTGTCCATGCTCCCTCTCCATAGGATGGAAAAGGCTCGTGATAGGGGCTTCTTGCAGTTCTTGATGAACACGGAGTTCCATGAGTCTGGCCCTGGGGCAGAGTGCATGGGCATGTCATTTATCGCCTGTTCGAAGTCATTTGGCGTCAGGATAACATCGGATAGGCTTGTGTTAACCAAATTTTGTGGCTCTCTCATAAAAAATTCATTTTGATCTTCGACTCTCAGTCTGGTTAGCGGCTTGCTAAAAACTGAGTCATATTGGGACTTGAGTAGCTCACTCATTTCCTTGCTGTCATCTGTGTAGGACCCATCTTGTTTAAGTAGGGGCCCAATACTGGACGTTGTTCTCGACTTTGATTTGGCATAGGAGAAGAAATACTTTGGGTTTCTTTCGATTTCATTTATGGCTTTTAGTTCTTCCCGCGATTCCTGACTCCTATAAGATTCCTTTAGCTTAAGTTCGATGCTTGCTATTTCTCTGACCAGTGTCTCCCTACGCATTTCAGATATATTGACCTCTTTTAGCCGCTCTGTTATTCTTTTCCGTCGCCTGTAAAGGGAGCGCCTGTCTCTTTCTATTTTACATCTACTCCTCCTTTTTCTTAGAGGAATAAGCCTTGTGCATACATCGAGTGCCACCAAGTTAATCTGTTCTAGGCATAAGTTGGGGTCTGTGTTGCTTAGTATATCTTCCCAGCTTATATCGGTTAGGACTTGGTTTACTTGGTCCCACTTTATGTTTTTGTTATTGAAGTTGAATTTGGTGAATGCTCCCTCGTGACTAGTCTCATTATGTCGGTCTGGGGCTCCACGCATACATGTCTGAACCTCAATTATGTTGTGATCTGAGTATATTGTTTTTGATATGGTGACATTTCTTATCAGATCATCATTGTTAGTGAAGATGAGGTCTAGTGTATTCTCCAGTCTAGTAGGCTCTATTATTTGCTGGTTTAAATTGAATTTTGTGCAGAGATTTAAAAGCTCGTGTGAGTGTGAGTTTTCATCAGAGCTGCCTCCTGGTGTTATTACTGCAACAATATTATTTGCTATATTCCTCCATTTTAGGTGCCTTAAGTTGAAATCCCCCAGGAGCAAGATGTTGGGTGCAGGAGCTGGAAGATTTTCCAGACAGTGGTCAATTTTTAACAGCTGTTCCTGGAATTGCTGGGATGTTGCATCCGGAGGCTTGTAGACTACCACAATGACTAGGTTTTGGTTCTCGACCTTTACTGCTAAAACTTCCACTACATCATTTGAGGCATTAAGCAGTTCTGTGCAAACAAGTGACTCTGCAATGTACAGGCCAACCCCCCCCCCCCTTTTGCCTGTTCACTCTGTCACATCTGTATAGGTTGTAACCTGGGATCCATATTTCGTTGTCCAAGTGATCCTTTATGTGGGTCTCAGTGAAAGCCGCGAACATTGCCTTTGCCTCTGCAAGCAGTCCACGGATGAAAGGTATTTTGTTGTTTGTTGCTGGCTTTAGACCCTGTATATTTGCAAAGAAGAATGTCATCGGACTGGTGGTATTGTTGGTACTGGGGGGGGGGATTTTTTTTCCGGCATTAGTATCTGTATCTGTTGGTTTGGAGTGGAGGCCATCGACTGTGGTTCCACTCCAGGAATGACTGGATTTGGTGTACGATTTCTGCCATTTCCTGCCAGTTTTTTTTCCTTCCTGGCACTAAAAAACCTCTCCCTCTTGAGTGGCTGTGGCTACCCAGGTTTTCCCATGGCCTGGATGTTTTGTATCTTTTTGTCCCCTTTAGATGGTGTGCCTGGCAATTTAAGTTATAGCACAGTCTTTCCTGTACTGAAGAGGTACACATTTCAGGGTGAAAAAGCTTACAGGAAGGGAGTTTGCATTTTCCTGTTGTCATATGGGCATGGCATTTTCTAGGGTGGTCATAGTTGCACGTCCCGTCTGTTTTTCCAGATTTCCCATGTCTGCAGATACCAAGTGCATAGTATGTGCACAGGCTTGGTTTCCGTTTGCCTTGGGTTTCTGTGACTGTATTCCCTGTTGGTGCATGTTTCCCTGTCTTATTCCTATCCTCCCTAGCACCAACAATGGAGCTCCCACCAGTTGTTTTTGGTAATATATCCTCACTATTGCTAGTGGAGTCCTCTTGTTTGCTATTTCCTGTGGTATTTCTAGTTTGCAATATTGGTTTTATCTTATCTTTGACTACACTTGTTTCCCCACTACGGCTCCTGTCCCCTATGAGGTCATTTATATGTATTCCTTCCTGCGTATGGACAAAATTCCCGACTACCTGGACAAAATCTCCAGCTTCACCATTACTGTCTCCCAGGACAGCACCTCCAGCTTCACCATTACTGTCTCCCAGGACAGCACCTCCAGCTTCACCATTACTGTCTCCCAGGACAGCACCTCCAGCTTCACCATTACTGTCTCCCAGGACAGCACTATCAGCCCCACATTTACTGACTACCAGGACATCACCTCCAGCCTTACAGTTTCTGACTACATGGCCAGTATCAAGGGCAGTACCATTCAGCCCAGACTTTTTATGTTCCCATCTGTTGTAGAAAGCTTCCAGGTTGTCTATGAAAGCAGCTTTGATGTTATCCTCTTTTAATACCCTTGTGATTTTAGTCCACAGATTTTCCTCATTTGGGCATACCCAAAAACACTTCCCTGTTTTAATACTGCTTGTAGCTAGTTCTTGGATATCTGCACAAGGGGCGTGACACCAATTTCCAAAAAATGACAATTTATCCATGTGGAAGCCCGTTTGTTTGATTGACTGCAGACTATACAGAGCTTCATAATGATTTGAATGGTTGATTTACTGTAATTCTACTAGCAACCTCTTGAATACTCTATTAATAACCTCCTTAAATAAAGCTCTAGCTATTTGTATTTCTATTTCTAACTGTACTTGAATATTGGACAGCTTACCGTGTACGTTCCTGATTTATATTTATTGTTTGTGTTTGATAAGGGCGCCTACAACCCCATCCGTTTACAGTCTGCTTTATTGTTCAACGAAACCGTTTGAAACCAGTCAAGGGTTCGGACCATCAAGGGTTCGGACCAGTCGAGGGTTCGGACCAGTCGATCTGATCTGATCAGTGGGTCACTTATTTAAAACATACTAGTCGGTGATTTGGGCTAACACATGAAGGATCTACTTGAAATTATCTACCCGAGTAATATGTGATTTGATTGATACAAAAGTATAACTTGCGTTTTGAAGAGCCGGTGATTTCTGGCAGCTCCTACAATGACGAACGGTCGAGCCTCAACCCTTGTTTATCAATCGCTGTATCTAGCTTTTCTAGTTTTTTTTCGTCTCCACCACAATAAATGCTATATTATCACTATAGTTGACTGGTGGAAATTTTGGAGGAAGGACGCTTTTTCTGTAGTAATAATTGCTTCTCGTTGTGTATATTGCGACCGCTGGTAACTACAGGTTATATGAAATTCACAGTATACGTCTGGTATTTCAAGAAAAAAGAAACTAATGAAAGTCACTCCACTCCACTAAGTACCATTATAATACTGGTTAGTTGCTACTACAACACTGTATTCTGCTATTCACTGGTATCACTAGATTATATGTGAGTACACTAGCAGGCCAGGAAGATTATTAAAACAGCTGACCACTGTGGTAAGATTCTGGCGACTTCTGGCACCTGCCTCTATAGGCTTATCACTTCATTTACAAATTCACCTGTTTTCAAATGACACTTTAGCCTTTATCATCTATATACTAGGGAGCCACTGTAGTATACACTATACACTATGTATACACAATGTTATCAGGGAGACTTTCTTTCCTCTGACAAAAGTTCTATTA
Source organism: Cherax quadricarinatus (assembly GCF_038502225.1). NCBI lineage: Eukaryota > Metazoa > Arthropoda > Malacostraca > Decapoda > Parastacidae > Cherax > Cherax quadricarinatus. Next base: position 30,597 of record NW_027199142.1, read on the forward strand.
TTATTATTTTGCACACGGCACACTAGGCCTATGATTCCCCTCTGGCAGTAAACTCTGCTAGGTAGTGCACACTAATTCTCCTTTTTTGACTCAGTATATAAAGTTTTCCGCCCAAGATTGGTTCCAGGCGCTAGAGGGATGTATCGTATAGGATTGATGGCACAAATTAAAGTTCTAGCACGTAAGAGCGACCGTGAAAACACGAGAAAACCCGGAGCACAACGAGGCACGCTGACACGCTGTGGCTTGTCTAGGAATTTAAAATGTTAGATTATAGAGGTATGGGTATTTGTGGGAAACAATCAGGCTGCAGTACTAGGGTTGAAAACAGCAAATATTACCAGGATACCCCAGGGATAGGTTCAAAAGGCAATGTTCAAAATCGAGTCGCTAGTAAAGGCTAAGCAATTGTTCAACAGAGATAGTAGAGGGCAACAAGTGACTAGCTCCCTTAAGGTTTACTATACAAATAACAGGAGTCTAAGAAATAAGATAGATGAGCTAAGATTTCTTGCTAGTGCAGGTAATATAGATATTATTGGTATAACAGAGACCTGGTTCAACCTGAAAGATAGAGAAATGCCTTCTAAATGCAACATACAGGGTTATAAACTATTCCATACTGACAGGGTCAACAAGAAGGGTGGTGGAGCGGCATTGTATGTCAGAGATAACTCAAACTGTTGTCTTAGGCAAGATATAAGATTAGAAACATCGGACACAAAATCTGGCTGTCTACAGTTTCTCGAAGTTTAATATGTTTAGTTTAATATGTTTATTATGCACCCCATACCCATCCTGTGGGCGGTAGTCAAAGGATGGGTATGGGGTGCATAATAAACATATTAAACTAAACATATTAAACTTCGAGAAACTGTAGACAGCCAGATTTTGTGTCCGATGTTTCTAATCTTATATCTTGCCTAAGACAACAATTTGAGTTATCTCTGACATACAATGCCGCTCCACCACCCTTCTTGTTGACCCTGTCAGTGTGGAATAGTTTATAACCCTGTATGTTGCATTTAGAAGGCATTTCTCTATCTCGAAGGTCGTGTGATTTATAGGCCCCCAAACCTTGATAGGGAGTGCGGTAGGCTGCTATGGGACAAAATTCATAAGGTGTCTAAATATGAGAATGTTGTGTTAATGGGGGATTTTAACTTTAGACAAATTGATTGGAACAATGTGACAGGAAATCTTGAGTCTAGTGACTTGATTGATACAGTTCAGGATTGCTTTTTAAAACAGTCTGTGACAGAACCAACTTGAGGAAACAGCCTGCTTGACTTGGTTCTTGCCAACAAAGAATCAGTAGTTAATAATCTTGAGATTATTGATGAGCTTGGGGAAAGCAATCACAAATCACTTAGTTTCAGTATATCATGGAATTACCCTGATAACTGCAATCAAGGCCTTGTCCCAGATTTCCACTTGGCCGATTTCATGGGACTGAGAAATTACCTGGGTGGGCTGAATTGGGATGACTTGACCATGGGTCAAGTTGGTGGTGTTAGTTGCCAATATGACGTTTTTCAGAGCATAGTTCTAGCTGCCCAGACAACTTTTGTTCCAAGTAGGAAAATTAGATCTATTAAAAATGATCCCAAATAGTTAAACAACAGATTAAAACATCTCATTGGTCAAAAGAGGGGCACATATATGCATATCAAAAAAGGGGAAGAGCAGTTATGATATCAATACAATCAATTAGAGAAATAAAAAAAAGGACTAAGAAAAGCAAAAAGGTATTATGAGGTTCAAGTCGCAAGGGATTCGAAGTCTAACCCAAAAGGGTTCTTTGAGGTATACAGAGGTAAGATTAGGGACAAGATAGGCCCACTTAAGAGTAACTCAGGTCAGATTACTGACAGTGATAAGGATATGTGTGAACTTCTCAACACTTCCTTCCTCTCAGTTTTCACTCAGGAAGATACTAGCGAAATTCCAGAAATTAATTATGTAGAACAGTACGGTAATAAACGATGCACGATTCAAGTAACTAGTGACATGGTCCTCAGACAAATAGAGAAATTAAAATCTAACAAATCCCCAGGCCCTGATGAACTGTTTGCAAGGTTTTTAAAGGAATGTAAAGAGGAACTTAGCATACCTTTGGCTAATCTTTTTAACATAGTTTACCTGGAGTTTACCTGGAGAGAGTTCCGGGGGTCAACGCCCCCGCGGCCCGGTCTGAGACCAGGCCTCCTGGTGGATCAGAGCCTGATCAACCAGGCTGTTGCTGCTGGCTGCACGCAAACCAACATACGAGCCACAGCCCGGCTGATCCGGAACTGACTTTAGGTGCTTGTCCAGTGCCAGCTTGAAGACTGCCAGGGGTCTGTTGGTAATCCCCCTTATGTGTGCTGGGAGGCAGTTGAACAGTCTCGGGCCCCTGACACTTATTGTATGGTCTCTTAACGTGCTAGTGACACCCCTGCTTTTCATTGGGGGGATGGTGCATCGTCTGCCAAGTCTTTTGCTTTCGTAGTGGGTGATTTTCGTGTGCAAGTTCGGTACTAGTCCCTCTAGGATTTTCCAGGTGTATATAATCATGTATCTCTCCCTCCTGCGTTCCAGGGAATACAGGTTTAGGAACCTCAAGCGCTCCCAATAATTGAGGTGTTTTATCTCCGTTATGCGCGCCGTGAAAGTTCTCTGTACATTTTCTAGGTCGGCAATTTCACCTGCCTTGAAAGGTGCTGTTAGTGTGCAGCAATATTCCAGCCTAGATAGAACAAGTGACCTGAAGAGTGTCATCATGGGCTTGGCCTCCCTAGTTTTGAAGGTTCTCATTATCCATCCTGTCATTTTTCTAGCAGATGCGATTGATACAGTGTTATGGTCCTTGAAGGTGAGATCCTCCGACATGATCACTCCCAGGTCTTTGACGTTGGTGTTTCGCTCTATTTTGTGGCCAGAATTTGTTTTGTACTCTGATGAAGATTTAATTTCCTCATGTTTACCATATCTGAGTAATTGAAATTTCTCATCGTTGAACTTCATATTGTTTTCTGCAGCCCACTGAAAGATTTGGTTGATGTCTGCCTGGAGCTTTGCAGTGTCTGCAATGGAAGACACTGTCATGCAGATTCGGGTGTCATCTGCAAAGGAAGACACGGTGCTGTGGCTGACATCCTTGTCTATGTCGGATATAAGGATGAGGAACAAGATGGGAGCGAGTACTGTGCCTTGTGGAACAGAGCTTTTCACCGTAGCTGCCTCGGACTTTACTCTGTTGACGACTACTCTCTGTGTTCTGTTAGTGAGGAAATTATAGATCCATCGACCGACTTTTCCTGTTATTCCTTTAGCACGCATTTTGTGCGCTATTACGCCATGGTCACACTTGTCGAAGGCTTTTGCAAAGTCTGTATATATTACATCTGCATTCTTTTTGTCTTCTAGTGCATTTAGGACCTTGTCGTAGTGGTCCAATAGTTGAGACAGACAGGAGCGACCTGTTCTAAACCCATGTTGCCCTGGGTTGTGTAACTGATGGGTTTCTAGATGCGTGGTGATCTTGCTTCTTAGGACCCTTTCAAAGATTTTTATGATATGGGATGTTAGTGCTATTGGTCTGTAGTTCTTTGCTGTTGCTTTACTGCCCCCTTTGTGGAGTGGGGCTATGTCTGTTGTTTTTAGTAACTGTGGGACGACCCCCGTGTCCATGCTCCCTCTCCATAGGATGGAAAAGGCTCGTGATAGGGGCTTCTTGCAGTTCTTGATGAACACAGAGTTCCATGAGTCTGGCCCTGGGGCAGAGTGCATGGGCATGTCATTTATCGCCTGTTCGAAGTCATTTGGCGTGGGGAAATTTATGGAATAAAAAATTGCCGAGGCAATTCATAGCCATCTTGAAAGCCATAAATTGAATAATGAATCTCAGCACAGTTTTACAAAGGAACGTTCCTGTCTTACGAATTTACTAACTTCTTTCACTAAGGTATTTAAGGAGGTAGATCATGGTATTGAATATGATATTGTGTATATGGACTTCAGTAAGGCTTTCGATAGTTCCACATCAGAGGCTATTGAGGAAACTTGAGGCACACAGAATAGGAGGAAAAAAATTTTCCTGGGTAGAGGCATGGTTGACAAATAGGCAGCAGAGAGTTTGCATAAATGGGGAGAACTCAAAATGGGGGCACGTCACAGGAGCCAGTGTTTGGCCCCTTGTTGTTTAAAATTTACATAAACGACATAGATGAGGGAATAAATAGCGATATAAGCAAATTTGCTGATGACACCAAAATAGGCCGTCCAATTTATTCTAATGAGGACATTAGTGCACTCCAGGATGATTTGAATAGACTGATGCAGTGGTCGGAGAAGTGGCAGATGCAGTTTAATATAGACAAATGCAAAGTTCTAGATGTTGGACAGGACAGTAACCATGCCACATATAAATTAAATAATATAGATCTTAATATTACTGATTGCAAAAAGGATTTAGGAGTTCTGATTAGCAGTAATCTGAAACCAAGACAACATTGCATTAGAGTTTGCAATAAAGCTAACAGAATCATTGGCTTCATATCAAGAAGTATAAATAATAGAAGTAGTCAGGTTGTTCTTCAACTCTGTATATCTTCGGTTAGGCCTCGTTTAGATTATGCCGCACAGTTCTGGTCACCGTATTACAGAATAGATATAATTGCATTGGAAAACATTCAAAGGAGGATGACAAAGTTGATCCCATGTATCAGAAATCTTCCCTATGAGGACAGA
>NW_027199143.1:0-35325 GCF_038502225.1 Cherax quadricarinatus
TTTTGGTGCAAAATTATAAATTTTTACATCAATATTAATGAAAAAAATATATCTTTAAACGTATAAGAGAAAATTTTAGAAAGGACTTAATTTTAAATGAGTTCATGCTAATTGACCAGTTTTACATATTTGGCACGACATATATATTTATATATATATATATATATATATATATATATATATATATATATATATATATATATATATATATATATATATATATATATATATATATATATATTAGTGGGTTTTGAGTATATAATTGTTTTTATTTGTATTTCAGTAAGAACTATGTTCGTTGTTTCCAGTTTTCATTGTTTTAATTTGCCACAGTGTTTGTTTAATATCGCATTAGTTGTACGTACTAGCTGGTGCATGAGTCTGGCAGTGTGCGTGAGGGTCACTGACGGGGGTTGGCTTGGCATTTGCACAGGATGTGAGGAGTGGGGGGAACAGAGGCTTACGGGTTTGAAGCTTAGGAGTTTGTGAGCTGTGCTCACAAACCGAAAAGTCTTGGATTCGATTCCTGGACTGGGCGAAATATACATACAAATAAGTCTCGATTCACCTGCTGCTGCTGCTGTAGCAGTACTTAGGTGAGTATTATGGGTGGTACTCTGGTTGATAATATACCACGGTTAGCGCTGGAGTTTGACATGAATAACTCTTGACTTGTACAATAAGGTAGTTAGATGGTACACTTGCAGTGAGATATATGTAGATGATATGGGGCTTTGTCTCGGATACATTCATATATTTCACTTTTAATAATGGTGTCTGCCAGGATTATTTCCATTCTGCTGTGATCAGTTGGTTGTGCTGTGTGAGTGTGTGTCCGAGGGTGGTTTTGGCGGTCACGTTATAAGAACATAAGAAAGGAGGAACACTACAACAGGCCTACTGGCCCATACTTGACAGGTCCTTGTCAAACCCAAGTTCACTAAAAAATATTCGCCCAATACATTATCAATGTTTCCCAAGGAATAGATAGATCAGCTGATGCTGTCACGTGTCTCAGAGGGTAATTTTGTTGTGGCAGTGAGGTGATGCTACTACTTGCGTCGACGAGGGGCCTGGTATGATAAGTTGAAATGTTGTGGCAATCAGCTGACGTTATCACTTGCATTTCAGAGAGCGCTTTTTTTTGTAGTCTGAGTGATGTGTTCTTTGACACCGCTATATACCGTACAAGATACTTATTTCTAAATGTATGGTCAAGGATATTTTGTTTTTAAATTCTGTTAGTTCTATTACTTGTTAGTTTAAATTCCTTCGTATGTAAGTGTGTAATTACCTGCAGGGGCTTTCACTGTTGTTTGCTACATAAGATCTTACATAATTGAAATTGAATTGAAATTTCCAAAATAAATGATATTTGGGCCGGTCTTTATAAGGTTTTCAGGTTAGGTTAGGTAAGGTTCGTCAGGAAACAGGACAAGTGTTTCCTGACGCGGGTCTTAGGCAGATAATGACCCGCCGACAGGTTTTCAAAGCAGTGGAAAAAGACACTTATGTACAGTTCAGGACATTTATTAAAGGAAACGTTTCGCCACGAGTGGCTTCTTCAGTCCTAATACAGAGAAAACTAAGAAAACACATATATATATATATAGTGGCGGGAGTCAGGTGAGGTGATGCGTGGGTAGAGGTGGTAGTAGTAGTAGTAGTAGTAGTAGTAGTAGTAGTAGTAGTAGTACTTGTCGGTATCGCCATACCATTTCCCCTTTCAAAGCAGTGTTCAGTTTTCAATGATATTAAAGTAGTGAGAATATGTTTCTGGAAATCTTTATATAAGGTTGATCACCTCAACAGAGGTAACTCTTCTTTCAAGGAATTTACATTGACCTTCCTTTCCTTGGATCGAACTTAAATGTCTCCTGTTCCCCCAGGCGCTATATGACCCCCAACGGGTTTAGCACTCTTCACATGACTGCAATACTAAGAGGATAAAGACTAAATTCTGGTTTTTATGTCCTCAGTGTTGCCTCTTGGAGTACATTATGAGAGTAAGACACATGTGCAACATCTGGGTATCTTTATTGTAGACGTCTCGCCATCCAGTGGCTTTATCAATACAAATTCTAGGACATAACTTGAAGACAGTAGAACTATGTACCTTCACGACTACGACAACTACCTCTACAACTAACCCATCTCTTTGGGAAGGACCTACTTCCACTGGGGAATCCCGCCTTCCAGTGAATATGCCCTCGTCTGCTACACCTGACGTTACTATATAAGCGCCAGGATTCTTTCTTCTGCTTCAGAATCTCCACGACTATGGTGCTGTTCGCACCTACTCCTAGGTTGAGGGACTGATTACCTCATCTTCTGTACATAGTTCTACTGTCTTCAAGTTATGTCCTAGAATTTGTATTGATAAAGCCACTGGATGGCGAAACGTCTACAATAAAGATACCCAGATGTTGCACATGTGTCTTACTCTCATCTTGTCGGTATTATATACCATTTCGTACACAACTTGTCAGACACTGCAACATCATGGAATCTTAATTCTGAGGACATGTACATAACCTTCACGACTACGACAACTACCTCTACAACTAACCCATCTCTTTGGGAAGGACCTACTTCCACTGGGGAATCCCGCCTTCCAGTGAATATGCCCTCGTCTGCTACACCTGACGTTACTATATAAGCGCCAGGATTCTTTCTTCTGCTTCAGAATCTCCACGACTATGGTGCTGTTCGCACCTACTCCTAGGTTGAGGGACTGATTACCTCATCTTCTGTACATAGTTCTACTGTCTTCAAGTTATGTCCTAGAATTTGTATTGATAAAGCCACTGGATGGCGAAACGTCTACAATAAAGATACCCAGATGTTGCACATGTGTCTTACTCTCACCGACTGTAACGTTGAGACTGAGACCTTAACCCGTCATCTGTCTGCTCAGTAGCTCATGATATAACTGCCTAAGTCTACTTCCAGCTCAGTATATATACAGTATATACATACATTCATTCGTATCCAATTTATGGTTAACGGTGAAACGGCTTTCGTACATCATGTGTTTGGATGCGTAAAACAACCACAGAAAGAGTCGAATGATAGGTCTAGGCCTTTCGTGTTGCAATCAGCACATCAGCAGCTTGCAGTGTTGCAGAAAGGAGGAGGTTCAAGGATATACGATCACAGGGAACGCCTTTGCGCAGATCGATTTGCTTAGATCTCCTCTTTTCTGCAACATTGTAAGCTGTTGTTAGGTAAGACACATATGCAACAGTTAGACAACTTTATTCCGAAACGTTTCGCCTACACAGTAGGCTTCTTCAGTCGAATACAGAAAGTAGGCAGGAACAGTAGAGATGTGAAGACGATGTAATCAGTCCATCACCCTTGAAGTCGTAGAATTTGAGGTTGTCAGTCCCTCAGCCTGGAGCAGTTCAGTTCCATAGTCAGGATAAACACAAATGCAGTATAATGTGATCCTTTATTGACTACGTTTCGCAATACGCAAGCAGGTCTGACGACACAAGGAATGCCTGCGTACAACACCGTAATTCACACAACCACTTGATAAACTACAGAAACTCAAGACTTATCGCCACAGAAGACAACACTCAATACCGAAGAATCCTGGAATCATCACTCATTTCCATATCCGACAACTTCAACCAGAATAGTGGCTTCTATAACATAGCTGAACCACTTGCCAAGAAACTTCTTCATCGCTATCCCACATAAGAACAATGTAGAAGGTCTGCTCACAACTTATCCAATCTCCTTTCCAAGCTACCCAAGTTTTTAGACTCTATAACCCCACTCGGTACATCATCAGATGCAGCATTCTTCACCTGACCTCAGCTGGACTATAAATACTCGCGTTCCTTCCACCCCAGGTAGTTCTGTTTGTGACTTGAAAAAGCCCACTGTGTGGGCGAAACGTAGTCAATAAAGGATCACATTATACTGCATTTGTGTTTATATTGCCATTGTGTCGGTATTTTATACCATTTATTTCCATAGTCAGGAACTATCTGAAGATCAAGCGACAGTGCAGAGACTTAAATACTGTCGGAAGGAGAGGTGCAGAGTAGTAGTAGTAGTAGTGAAAATGTAGCCACTGAGAGGTCATGTCCCTCTCAGATCCAACCCTTTTTCACTTGAAAAGCTTGTCCAAGGTGTTTTCTGTACCAAGATGCCATGTGTTGCAGTGTCTGACAGGATGATGGTATACAATACCGACAGGATCAACCTGTCGGTATTGTATACCATTTTGATGTTCATCCTGTCAGACACTGCAACACATGGCATCTTGGTACAGAAAACACCTTGGACAAGCTTTTCAAGGGAAAAAGGGTTGGATCTGAGAGGGACATGACCTCTCAGTGGCTACATTTTCACTACTACTGGGCAGGCGATGCAAAATGCCGCCAATAAAAAGTAGGGGCGCCATTGGTACACTAAGAGAAAACACCATAAGTGTTACATTCTCACTACCACTACTACTACTACTACTACTACTACTACTACTACTCCGGGGCCCAAAACTGTTCAACAGCCTCCCATCAAGCATTAGGGGAATTGCCAATAAACCCCTGGCTGCCTTCAAGAGAGAGCTGGACAGATACCTAAAGTCAGTGCCGGACCAGCCGGGCTGTGGCTCGTACGTCGGACTGCGTGCGGCCAGCAGTAACAGCCTAGTTGATCAGGCCCTGATCCATCGGGAGGCCTGGTCATGGACCGGGCCGCGGGGGCGTTGATCCCCGGAATAACCTCCAGGTAACTACTACTCTGCACCTCTCCTTCCGACAGTATTTAAGTCTCTGCACTGTCGCTTGATCTTCAGATAGTTCCTGACTATGGAACTGAACTGCTCCAGGCTGAGGGACTGACAACCTCAAATTCTACGACTTCAAGGGTGATGGACTGATTACATCGTCTTCACATCTCTACTGTTCCTGCCTACTTTCTGTATACGACTGAAGAAGCCTACTGTGTAGGCGAAACGTTTCGGAATAAAGTTGTCTAACTGTTGCATATGTGTCTTACCTAACAACCTGTCGGTATTGTATACCATTTTGATGTTCAACATTGTAAGCTCCTGTTGATGTAGTGATTGCAACACTAAAGGCCTAGAGCTATCATTCAACTCTTCCCGTTGTTTTGCGCATCCAAACACATGATATACGAAAGCCGTTTCACCGTTAAGCATAAACTGGATACGAATGTAGAGAGTTGTGTCCATGGCGAAGCATTATCCAGTAACAGTAATAATGGTTCAAGAGAGACCCACACGTCTGCATCACTTAGTAGTGAATTGTTGCAGCCACGGTGTTGTGACCTACCCTCTGTCAAGTACTTGCTCTTTGCAACATTGTCTTTCTCTGTTATGACCCTGCTAGAAAATTTTATGGAGATATATCTCAAGTGCTTGAAGAGAAGACTTAAGTCACGGGTCAGCCTTGTGTAGTGTTGATTTAATGCGTTGGCTGGCACTGCCGCCGCCGCCGCTCTGTTAGTGTTGGCTAGAAACACTTGTTTATACTACTGCCAGTAGTCTGTGTACACTCTCGTTGTTGTTGTTATTATTTTATTCATAAGGGAGCGTGTAACCCGTAGGGTTTGAGTATTGATGGGAAGGAGAGGATAACATAAGAACATAAGAAAGGAGGAACACTGCAGCAGGCCTGTTGGCCCATACTAGGCAGGTCCTTTACAATTCATCCCACTAACAAACATTTGACCAACCCAATTTTCAATGCTACCCAAGAAATAAGCTCTGATGTGCAAGTCCCACTCAAATCCAACCCCTCCCACTCATGTACTTATCCAACCTAAATTTGAAACTACCCAAAGTCCTAGCCTCAATAACCCAACTAGGTAGACTGTTCCACTCATCAACTACCCTATTTCCAAACCAATACTTTCCTATGTCCTTTCTAAATCTAAACTTATCTAATTTAAATCCATTACTGCGGGTTCTCTCTTGGAGAGATATCCTCAAGACCTTGTTAATATCCCCTTTATTAATACCTATCTTCCACTTATACACTTCGATCAGGTCTCCCCTCATTCTTCGTCTAACAAGTGAATGTAACTTAAGAGTCTTCAATCTTTCTTCATAAGGAAGATTTCTAATGCTATGTATTAATTTAGTCATCCTACGCTGAATGTTTTCTAACGAATTTATGTCCATTCTGTAATATGGAGACCAGAATTGAGCTGCATAATCTAGGTGAGGCCTTACTAATGATGTATAAAGCTGCAGTATGACCTCTGGACTTCTGTTGCTTACACTTCTTGATATAAATCCCAGTAATCTATTTGCCTTATTACGTACGCTTAGGCATTGCTGTCTTGGTTTAAGGTTGCTGCTTACCATAACCCCCAAGTCCTTTTCGCAATCTGTATGGCTAAGTTCTACATTATTTAACTTATAAGTGCTAGGGTTATGGACACTCCCGAGCTTCAGAACCTTGCATTTATCTACATTGAACTGCATCTGCCACTTTTCTGACCAAGAGTAGAGTTTGTCTAAATCCTCCTGAAGTTCCCTAACATCTACGTTTGAATCAATTATCCTACCTATCTTCGTGTCATCGGCGAATTTGCTCATATCACTAGTAATTCCTTCATCAAGATCATTGATATATATTATAAACAACAACGGGCCCAAGACTGATCCCTGTGGAACGCCACTTGTTACTGATCCCCACTCGGATTTAACCCCATTTATGGACACTCTCTGCTTCCTGTCTGTGAGCCATGATTCGATCCACGAGAGCACCCTTCCCCCAATGCCATGAGCTGCTACTTTCTTCAACAGTCTTTGGTGCGGAACTCTATCAAATGCCTTACTAAAATCTAAGTAAATAATATCAAATTCTTTATCGTGGTCAACAGCCTCAAAAGCTTTACTGAAGAAAGTTAATAAATTAGTTAGACAAGACCGGCCTCTTGTGAATCCATGCTGAGTATCATTAATCAAGCTATGCTTATCGAGATGGCTTCTTATAATCTCAGCTATAATTGACTCTAGTAATTTGCCTACAATTGAGGTCAGGCTTATTGGGCGGTAATTTGACGGTAACGACTTGTCCCCTGTTTTAAAAATAGGAATTACATTAGCCATCTTCCACATATCAGACACTACACCTGTTTGAAGAGATAAATTAAAAATATTAGTTAATGGTTCACAGACTTCCATTTTGCATTCCTTTAGAACCCTTGAAAAAACCTCATCAGGACCCGGTGACTTATTTTGCTTCAGTCGGTCTATCTGCTTCACAACCATTTCACTAGTGACTGTGATGTTACATAATTTATCTTCTTCTGGCCCACTATAAAAATTAATTACCGGAATATTATTAGTGTCTTCCTGTGTAAAAACCGAGAGAAAATAATTATTTAAAATCGAGCACATTTCATTCTCTTTGTCAGTAAGATGCCCATAGTTATTTTTAAGGGGACCTATCTTATCTCTGACTTTTGTTCTATATACCTGGAAAAAACTTTTTGGGTTAGTTTTAGAATCCCTAGCAACTTTAATTTCATAGTCCCTTTTAGCTTTTCTTATCCCCTTTTTAATGTCCCTCTTAATGTCAATATACTGATTCATAAGATGACCCTCGCCTCTTTTGATACGCCTATAAATTCCTTTCTTATGCCCTAGTAGATATTTCAGCCTATTATTCATCCATTTTGGGTCATTTCTATTTGATCTAATTTCTTTATAAGGGATAAACGTTCTTTGAGCAGCATGTATTGTGTTCAGAAAACTGTCATATTGATAGCTCTCTTCGTTACCCCAGTCAACAGATGATAAGTGTTCTCTAAGCCCATCGTAATCTGCTAAGCGAAAATCTGGGACTGTTACTGAGTTATCCCTACTATCATACTTCCATTCAATTCTAAATGTAATTGATTTGTGGTCGCTAGCACCCAGTTCCTCTGAAACTTCTAAATTATTAACAAGGGATTCATTGTTTGCCAGAACTAAGTCAAGCAGGTTATTACCCCTTGTAGGTTCTGTCACAAACTGCTTCAAAAAACAATCCTGAACTACTTCTAAGAAGTCGTATGATTCTAAATTCCCAGTCAAGAAATTCCAATCAATATGACTAAAGTTAAAGTCTCCTAGAATTACTACATTATCGTGCCTTGTGGCCCTAACAATTTCCTCCCATAGTAGTCTCCCCTGGTCCCTATCTAAATTTGGGGGACGGTATATCACACCTAAAATTAATTTTTCATGCCCCTCTGAAAATTCTATCCAAACAGACTCTGTATGTGTTACTTCAGACTTAATACCCGTTTTTATGCAACAGTTCAAGCGATCTCGGACATACAATGCCACCCCACCCCCCTTCCCGATACTTCTATCTACTTGGAACAATTTAAAACCCTGAATGTGACATTCTGCAGGCATGTCCCGACTTTTTGAATTAAACCACGTCTCAGTAATGGCAAATACATCTATGTTACCTGCACTAGCAACTAGTCTCAACTCGTCCATCTTATTCCTAGCACTGCGACTATTTGTGTAATAAATATTTAATGACCCTCCTCTCTCTTTACCCTTCCTGCTCCTTTCTGTTATTCCACTAAACCTATTACTGTCCTTGTCAATTAGTGCCACTGGCTTTCCAATATCCACCTCATTTTGCCTATTACTAGTTCTCCTAGTACTCATATTACTACCCTGCGACTTCACAGTTTTCCCGCCAAAACCCATACCACTAACTATTCCTAGTTTAAAGACCTAACAGCTCCCTCCACTGCGTTGGCCAGTGCTCCCACCCCACACCTAGATAAGTGAACCCCATCCCTGGCATACATGTCATTTCTGCCATAGAAGAGGTCCCAGTTGTCAATGAATGTTACCGCATTTTCCTTACAGTATTTGTCCAGCCAGCAATTGACACCAATTGCTCTGGACAACCATTCATTTCCAACTCCTCTCCTTGGCAAAATGCCACATATGACAGGTTTCCCACCCTTCCTCCTAATTATCTCTATTGCTGACCTATACCTGCTAATCAGGTCCTCACTCCTACGTCTGCCAACATCGTTGCCTCCAGCACTGAGACAGATAATAGGATTGCTCCCATTACCTCTCATGATGTCATCCAGACGGCTAACAATATCCTTCATCCCAGCCCCAGGAAAACACACTCTCTGCCTCCTACTCCTATCCTTCAAGCAGAATGCCCTATCCATGTACCTAATCTGGCTATCCCCAACAACAACAATGTTTTTACCTTCCTTGGCGTCGTCCGTCGTGATGCTCCGAGTAGTCGACTCACATTCGCCAGGTAGCATTACACCACTTGTAGAATTCGTCAAGACGTTCTCGATGGTCTTCGTTGGGGTTTCTAGGGATGTCTCACTCACGTCTGCCAATGCTTCTTTGGTGCTCGTTGTGGCATTCCCAGTAGAACACTCACATTCGTCAGGTAGCACCGAGAATGGGTTGGAAGTTTCCACGGTAGTCTTCTGGTTTCTCGTTGTTTCTGCCTCTCCAACCGTTTTCTTGATCTTCAGCTTGGTTCCATGTTGCCCGGCCACTGACCAAGCTCCCCTCTTAACCTGGGGACTCACAACAGGAGGATTACTACGAATCCTCTTGTTCTCCTCCGTTAATCGCCGTATCTCCATCTTAGCAACTCTGAGCTCTTCTCTCAGCTGCTGGTAAAGTTGCTCAAGAGAGGGCATCCTGGTTCAGATTCACAGAGAGCACACAAACAGGTCTTCACAGAGCTAAGTAAACGTCACCACTCACCCACAGCGGCGACATCATACCGAGATTTCTTATATTTTGTCATTCCTTGACGTTAAAATGAGGGAGAACAGGAGTTAAGAAGGAAGGGTAAGGAGAGTGCAAGTGAGTAGGAGTCCTTGTTTTTGTCTATGTATCAGCATTAGGTACATGTATACCTTTCACTTAATACTTGAATTAAGTAAGGAGTCCTTACTAAGGACTGGAGTGTTTACTTACACAGGTACGATATTTCAACAGAATTGAAGTTTTCTAACACATTATTTTGCCCTGGATGTGATATACAACAGTCTGTTAACACTGAACTGAGCCTCTTATATTACTAGGTAGGCATAAGGAAGAAGGAAAATGGGAGAAGGTAGAAAGAAGGTAGGCAGCCTTCTTAACACTCCCTCAATACACTTGGGTTAGCATTGTCACTCTACTACACTGCACCGTCCACCATCCAGAGCCACGTGAACACTAGACCTCCGTGTTCTAGTGTGGCGCTTCTGGCCTGTTACACATCAAGTCCTTTGCGACCAGGACTGACATAATTCCCTAACTGATAACACAAACAGCCCATCTTTTTTTTTTTTTTTACGAAACGAATAGTGGGGAAACGTGAGGATTTTTTTTAATGTTACTATAAAGCAACTTAACAGGCTTCTACTACTTAATGGTATTTTTAGATTACAACACAGTGATAGCAAACTCAGCAATGTCTGGGAAGTCGTGCAACAAGAAAAGCAACATTGTCATCTGAATTTGGTCTATACTCTAAACATTTGCTGAGTTGTCCCCTGAAGCTCATCATCCACTGAGAGAATAATCTCTACATTTTGTATGATCTTAACAAAATTAAGACACATTCGAGGTATAGGTAATAAGACTTCAAATTTAAAATACACAGGCTGGTGGGTTTGGCAACTCCAGATGTGCAGTAACTGTAAGATATTTAGTGTCCTCCAGACCTCAAGTCACAATGTCTGAGGCATTTACAGTATGTCATTATTATGAAACAGTTTTCTTGTCTTGTGTAGAACTGAGAACTGGTGTGATTAGTTAGGTATAGATTATAACAACATTATCACATTCTTCTGTTCAATAATAAAAATTTGAATTGCTGTTGATCAGAATTGTTCAAATTCATGTCCAACACGGATACAATAAACTGGCACATTATAAATTAATTTAACTAGACATCCTAACTATTTTCTTGCGTCAAGGAAAGGAGGCAAAGAGTTAACTTTGAACTTAATAGAAGGAGCAAAATTGTTAAGAGCAAGAAAAGACTGGAAAAGACTAGAGTCACGTGGCCCAAGAGCAAAGACATCATGTAGGTAGCGAAGGACTGTAGTAGGAAGTAGAACAATTTTGATACACGCCTTCATGTTTATAATCATCGCTCTTTAACAGCCTTTTCTTTTTTCCTTTACTGCAAGTCTTTATACAGCCACACATTGAAAAAAAATAATAAAAGTTGCCTTTTTAAAACCCAGGGAAGGTTTGTTACGAACTGCTGTGCCAACCCTGCGGCTTCGCCAGCATAAATGCTCCAATATGTTTACGTATTGCTGGGCTTCTCTGCCACGGTGACGAGTTGATGTCACTTGATCTGGTCTAGGACCGGGCCTCAGGGGCGATGACCCCCGTAATCAACTACAGGTATACGGTAAACCAACTCCACGGTTATTAAATACAAAAGAGGCACTATATATCGGTAGACGTACCAGTCTACAAGCTTGACGGGATAGATATCTGGAGGACAGAGTCCAGAATGACTAACAAAGTAGACCTATCAATCAGCGAGTTTAACTTGATAGATATCTAGAAAATACAGGAGAGTCCTGAGTGGCTGGACTTCAAAAGTGCTATCAGCATTCAGTGTTACTGGTAGGAACATAAGGCGTCTAGCGGTATGGCTTAAGCCACAAATTTTCTGAATGTATTGTTGCTAGGGAAGGACTGAAGTATATATATATATACTTCTAATTCCCCAGTTTTCTCTGAAATAAGTGATTAGAAAGTATAAAATTAAATATTCCTGTTTAATACGTTATAATAAAGTCTGACTTTCAGCCGAGTTTAGCTAGTGTTACTCTTGAAGTGGTAAACTAACAAGGAATATTATCCTATGTACTACACATCTCTTACACAACATGATCCACATTCCTACTCACAATTACAACTGGTAAACAGCAAGTCTGGAGTCTTTTTTTACATGTTAATATTTTGCCCAGGATATTTCCAGCAGCTCTGGAGTTTCTAACACATTTGCATTTAAATTTTGCCTAGAATGCGAATCATCGAGTCAGTAATACTAGTGAATAATGGTGAGACAGTAATACTGGTCAATCATCGAGTCAGTAATACTAGTGAATTATGGTGAGACAGTAATACTAGTGAATCATCGTGAGTCAGTAATACTAGTGAATCATCGTGAGTCAGTAATACTAGTGAATCATCGTGAGTCAGTAATACTAGTGAATCATCGTGAGTCAGTAATACTAGTGAATCATCGTGAGTCAGTAATACTCGTGTGACTGCTACGAAGTATTTACCATCTTCTTGTGTAAAATATGTATCTCTGAATTAGTGTTGTAGTCGTCCAGTATTTAAGAACTTAATTATAAGTGGCTACCTAATATTGAGCCTCTTTTTAACCTGTTCTTAAGGAAGGTTGTGATGGTGCTGATTCTCTCTCTCTCTCTCCCCTGTTCCAGTCCCTCCCTCTGCTCTTTCCCTACCCCTCCTCCAATACACACTGCTTTTACCTTGGCCTACTTATGTCTTTCAGTCAGTATCTAGGTAGTATTAAACCGTCTTCAGATAATCTTAGTGTGTCAGACAGATTTTGTTCTCTCTCTCTCTATCTCTCTCTCTCTCTCTCTCTCTCTCTCTCTCTCTCTCTCTCTCTCTCTCTCTCTCTCTCTCTCTCTCTCTCTCTCTCTCTCTCTCTCTCTCTCTCTCTCTTCCTGGCTTATATATTGGCTGTAATATTCTGCGTGATTCTTTAGGCGTCCTGGAAGTAGTTCTAAAGTTAGCTAATTTTGCTTATGCACTTAAAGTTACAAGGTTAATATGATTTAATGTTATGCTTGCTGCTGTGCTTGCTGCTGCTGTGCTTGCTGCTGCTGTGCTTGCTGCTGCTGTGCTTGCTGCTGCTGTGCTTGTTGCTGCTGTGCTTGCTGCTGCTGTGCTTGCTGCTGCTGTGCTTGTTGCTGTGCTTGCTGCTGCTGTGCTTGCTGCTGCTGTGCTTGCTGCTGTGCTTGTTGCTGTGCTTGCTGCTGCTGTGCTTGCTGCTGCTGTGCTTGCTGCTGTGCTTGCTGCTGCTGTGCTTGATGCTGTGCTTGCTGCTGCTGTGCTTGCTGCTGTGCTTGCTGCTGCTGCTGTGCTTGTTGCTGTGCTTGCTGCTGTGCTTGCTGCTGCTGCTGTGCTTGTTGCTGTGCTTGCTGCTGCTGTGCTTGTTGCTGCTGTGCTTGATGCTGTGCTTGCTGCTGCTGTGCTTGCTGCTGTGCAGTAGTAACCAGTTACCAGTAACCAGTGTGCCAGTTGACTCACTACCAACCGTCTCTGCCTGAGTCACGGTCTGTATTCATATTGTGCTGACCACAGCAGTATTCAAAGACCCCCTCACATATGGGTACTGTGGGCGGCCAGTCAGCTCCAGCCTGCAAGCCTGTTGCAGCCGTTTTTCAAGCTTCCTGGCTTAGTTCGTGTGCTAATTGCTTCAATCTCCGAGGGGTTGACCCGGATTTTGCAATTAAGCCAGTCAGTAAGCCAGACTTTGGAAGTGAACGCTAGTCAGCCTGCCTCAGCCTATCATCCAGCCTGTCTCCTGTCATCCACCTGCTCCTTCATGCTGTGTGCATCGTTACACGTCTTCCAGTCAGCCATTCTCGTGGGTTAAGCCAGTCAGCCAACCCAGCTTCTAACCCAGCTGAGAGAGAGAAGTAAGCCATGCAAGTTCCTGTGAAGTATTGTCTCATAAATCGCTTTGTGCTCCCAGTTGGATGCTAAGAGTGGTCTTCACCATCCCTGTGGCATAGTGACTTACAAGCCACCTTCGTGAGTGGTGAGAAGTGCGTGGCAGTGAGCGCCACGGGCCGTACCTCTGCCCACCACACACCACCACGCCACCCACCACCAGCCACCCACTCATCTACCTGTGGCTGTTTGCACCCTTGTACCGGGTCCTAGTACTGTTTTGGCTCACATAATTGGTCAAGAGATTGTAGCTGAGCGCCAACGATAAAGCCAGTTATGTGAGTTCACCGAGAAAGCGCATTTCTTCCGACAACAGTGTGAGTGTAGGAGTCATCACCCGCGCAGGACAACCTCGACAACCCCTCATCACTAGTCACTCCGTCTACCACTCCAGACTTAAGTGATAATTTTCTGTTTAGAGACATTTTAAAGACATTTGCTTGTGTGAGACATTTACAATTTCTTGTGTACTCTAAACCTTGTGTTTTCAGTGTAGACTCAGTGTTTCTTTGACTCGTTATTTTTGCAATATTTTTCAGTGTTATCGCTCATCTCATATCTTTTTATCTGTGTTTTATTTTATGCTACTCTCTGTCTATAGTAAGTATTAGTGTGTAGTGTACCAGTCAGTCACTCTGTGTGAAGTGATTCATTTTTTTTTTTTATTGTATTCTTTCAGCATTGTATTCTCCAGTAATTGTCATTGTATTTCATGCAGTGATATTCACCCCAGTATACCAAATTATCCATTTATTTCTATGTGTACCTTTTTTTTCGTATGCCAGCAGTGTCTCATTCCCTGATTTTTTCGCAGACTTGTGTACCATTATTTTTGCCAGCAATTTTTGTCGTATCAGTCACAGCAAGATTTTGTTGTAAGAATATACTAAAAAAAAAATAATGAATCGTTATTAAGTGTTGTGTGCCCCGCTACTTGTAAGTGTTACACTTCTCGTTTTGTTCCTTGTTTTATTTGTATTCATATTTTTCATATTTCTTTGAACAAATTCACTCTTAGTGAGCCGGGGAGACCTCATCCACTTCACTGGATCAATCTGTTCCACCAGTTGAGGAGAAAGACTTAGCTCCCACTGACTTCCCAGATGAAGTCAAGCGTTTGTTGACTCTGTTGAACAAACGTCGTAAAGCCATTGCCTTACCAGGTGAGAAGATGGGTATAACGAACTTATTGTCCCATCGTATTCCACTTGAACCTGGTACTAGACCTATCTACATACCTGCGTACAGAATGCCTCATTCACAAGTTGCTGTCGCAGAAGAATTGATCAATCAAATGCTTGATGATGGAGTTATTGCACCTAGCAATTCACCTTGGAATGCACCCTTGATCCTAGTACCTAAGAAGGATGGTACTTGGCGCCCAGTGATTGACTTTAGGAAGTTAAATGCGAAAACTATTCCAGATCGCTTCCCACTTCCTGTACTGGGTGATCTTTTACGTAACATCGGAGATAACAAAGTCTTTTCAACCCTGGATTTGTTACAAGGGTTTTGGCAAGTCCCTCTTCACGAGGACAGCCAAGAGCTAACTGCATTCTCCACTCCTACAGGTCATTATCACTTCCTCCGTATGGCGTTTGGATTACGATCCTCCCCTATCACGTTCTCAAGGCTCATGACTAATATCTTTAGAGGTCTCATAGGTAATGCACTTATGGTGTACTTAGATGACGTAATCGTCATGTCTAAAGACGTGGATACACACTTGAAAAGACTTGATGTAGTACTTGGTAAGCTTGAAGAAGCCAATTTAAAGATCAAACTGTCTAAATGTCAATTTTTCAGATCAGAAATTAAGTTTCTTGGTCACGTAGTCACTCCTAGAGGGGTTACGACTGACCAAAGTAAAGTAACTGCAGTACTAAATTTTCCAACTCCCAAAACTGCTGATGCCGTAAGATCCTTTGTGGGCTTAGCAGGTTTTTATAGATCTTTCATTGCCAATTTTTCTTCCATAGCTGCTCCTCTAACTGAGTTGCTTAAGAAAGATGCTCCTTTTGTTTGGACCTTCCGTCAAGAAAGAGCATTCCAAACTCTAAAAGAAAAGCTAACATCTGCTCCAATTTTGAAATTTCCAGATTTTTCTAAGCCCTTCTATCTGACAACTGATGCTAGTTCAATTGGCATAGGTGCCGTACTAGCTCAGAAGACCGATGGCAAGTACAACGCAGTTGCATTTGCTAGCCGAGTCCTTACGAAGGCTGAACGTAATTATACAGTAACTGAGCAAGAAGCTTTAGCAATAGTATGGTCTTTAAAGCACTTCCGAGACATTATTTATCAGTACTCTGTTCATGTCTTGACAGACCATGCTCCACTGATACCTTTATTCCAGAACAAACAACCTACTGGAAGGTTAGCCAGATGGACCTTGACTATCCAAGAGTTCAATCCCACCGTTGCTGTGCTTGCTGCTGCTATGCTTGCTGCTGCTGTGCTTGCTGTTGCTGTGCTTGCTGCTGCTGTGCTTGCTGTTGCTGTGCTTGCTGCTGCTATGCTTGCTGCTGCTGTGCTTGCTGCTGCTGTGCTTGCTGCTGCTATGCTTGCTGCTGCTGTGCTTGCTGCTGCTGTGCTTGCTGCTGCTATGCTTGCTGCTGCTGTGCTTGCTGCTGCTGTGCTTGCTGCTGCTATGCTTGCTGCTGCTGTGCTTGCTGCTGCTATGCTTGCTGCTGCTGTGCTTGCTGCTGCTGTGCTTGCTGCTGCTATGCTTGCTGCTGCTATGCTTGCTGCTGCTGTGCTTGCTGCTGCTGTGCTCGCTGCTGCTGTGCTTGCTGCTGCTGTGCTTGCTGCTGCTATGCTTGCTGCTGCTGTGCTTGCTGTTGCTGTGCTTGCTGCTGCTATGCTTGCTGCTGCTGTGCTTGCTGCTGCTGTGCTCGCTGATAATCTTTATATTTGCATATTGTTTGCCCCCCCCCCCCCTCTCATCCGAGGCTGTGTTACGTGTCTGCTCTTTTCACACTTTTGCACTATTCTCTTTATTTCGAAGTAATCAAGGTTGAACTCTAGAAACCTTTCTGACCACGTTTGCAGTCAGGTCAAATCCTCCTGAGCCTCTCCCTCTCCTATCCAGTTACATTTCTCATAGTTTCACATCAACAGCAATAGTGATAGGTAGGATTTACTCTACTTCAGCAGTTCATTTATGATTATTAAAAACAGCAGGATCGAAGCACGGATCCTTAGGGGAATTCATTCTTCTTCTGTGTTTATTCTGATGTATCTAACCATCTGTCTCTGTCTCTCTCTCTGTCTCTCTCTCTCTCTGTCTGTCTCTGTCTCTCTCTGTCTCTCTCTCTCTCTGTCTCTCTCTCTGTCTCTCTCTCTCTCTCTCTCTCTCTCTCTCTCTCTCTGTCTCTATCTCTCTCATATTCTTCACGTATTCCTGTATCTTTTTAAGCACCTTTACTTTTTCTCTGCTGGCTCTCCAGTTTGCATATGAGCTTTCACTGTGCTACTGTTGAGTACTTTAACAGTTAATGGAAATATAGTTCACCCATTCCTGTTATTCATGCCCTATTCTCATTACTCTATCATAGGTTCGTAAGAGAGGATATGTCATCTGTATATATAGGTATATATATATATATATATATATATATATATATATATATATATACTATATATATATATATATATATATATTATATACATATATATATATATATATATATATATATATATATATATATATATATATATATATTGAAGGTGCTCTACTATCTTACTACCTTCCCATGAACACTAAATAGTCAACAGAATAAAGTGTACCTTAGCAAAGTAAAAAATCTTATTACCCCACGACACTGTCCTGGTGCCTCTACTGTCTCTCATACTCACAGCAGATATAGAATAAAACACTCACCACAGTTCCATATCATTTGCGGATGATACAAAAATATACATGAAAATCACCTCGGTAGAAAACATGGAAAAACTGAAAGAAGATATAAGCAGTGTCTTCCAGTGGGCAGTGGAGAATAACATGACGTTTCAATAGTGACAAAGTACACCTGCTTAGATATGGGAAGAATGAAGAACTCAAAAGGGGCAGTATACACTTCAGGTCCTGTTACCATATTTGCACACTGTCATAGCAGCATTCTGGAGTGAGAGAAGGGTGAAAATAAACCCAATGAAAGGAAGGGACCCCGTGGGAACAATAAAAGAACACTGTATCAACATCCGTGGGTCCAGAATGTTTTACAGAAGATAGCAGAAACACTACCGGAACAAATGTAGAAAACTTCAAGAGGAAACTTGACAAATACCTCCACTAGGTGCCGGATCAACCAGGCTGTGATTGTTGTGTGCCAGCGGGTCTCCAACAGCAGCAGCCTGGTTGACCGGGCAAGTGCTAGACAAGCCTGCCCCAGATCTGGGTTCCGGGAGTAGGAAAACTCTCGAAACTCATCAAAGGTAAAGGTACTTTCTACTAGCGTTGCTAATATGCAGTGGTTGTTCTGCATATTGTGGTATCTGTTTACTGTGACCCTGTTGCATATGCATAATATATGTATATGATACCATCGGCAGGTGTTCCTTACATATGTGTAGAAAGTAGTGTGCATTATGCACGCATTGTGTGGGAATCCATGCAGTGAATGCATATACTATTTTGATGTGAGAATGCGTGTGCGCGCGCGCGTGTACTGGTGCATGTTCTTGCACACGAGTTGCTTGATGCGCTCCTCATCCTCATACACTATCTCGCCACTCAGAACTCTCACTCTCATTTATTGACCAATACACATCACCAGAGCAGCAAACTTTGTAGAGGGAAGGTGGTGGTTGTGGTGAGGGGATGTGGTGGTTTGGGTGAGGGGATGGCGGTTGTGGTGAGGGGGGTGCTGATGGTGAGAGGATGGTGAGTGGATGATGGTGGTGATGGTTGTGGTGAGTAGAATATAAGAAGGAAGTGAGAGGGATGGTCCCAGCAAGAATTATCACACATTGCTCTCACTGTCCCTCACCTCTCGTCAAGAACCCACTCAAGAAATATCCTTCCCACCCTCCCCCTCCCGTCCCCGGGCCCCATTCATTCCCCCAGGTATCTTCTTCCCCAAGCACCTGCACCCCAGACACCTCCACCCCATGTACCTGCACCCCCATGCACTTCCTCCCCCCTTTCCACACCACCTTCCCTTAACTTCTTCCCGTCCTCCCCCGCCCACCTTCATCCCACCCTCCACTTAATCCCCAACATCTTTCCCCTCATTGCCTCCACCTCGTTATCTTCCCTCCTCGTTACCGCCCCACCCCCTCGTTACCTTCCCCTCGTTACTTCCCTCTTCACCTTACTACTTCCACTAAGTATTCTTGTGTATATAATGACTGCGTTGTTATCCATAAAATATATGCAATAAAATCACAGTAAGCAGATGATATATGCAAAATAACTACAGTGAAAAAATAGTGCGCTTTTCTCACATTATCAAGGAATAGTGAGAATTTTTTCACTGGTAATTTTGTATGTATGTATGTATGTATGTATGTATATGTATGTATATGTATATATATATATATATATATATATATATATATATATATATATATATATATATATATATATATATATATATTAATTTTTCTCCCCTGTCCCCATATACATATAATTTCTGTTGACCCTCTGTGATGATAGTCATAAGAATTCCCTTGTAGAGTACATGGGAATGGTCATCCTGAGAGATGGTAATCCCTAAGTATTAGTAAGTGCAGCTCTGCTGGAAGGATAACTTTGAAGCTGCTGTGGTTAATGAACCTTGAATGGAATACTTGACGATGTTGTCATTGTCGTAGTGCAATCTCCTAGCTCAGACTGACACTTGTTAATACTAATGTTTGTAACTTATCCTACGTGATGGGACATCACCAAGAAACATGATAGTTCTTGTTCCCTTTCATTTATGTTAATGTAAAAATTAATAATTTTGTACCAAAAGAACCTTAGAAAACTTACCTAACCTTATTATAACAAGCGCAATTTAATTTAGCCTAATCCAACTAAATATATTTTAGATAAGTTTACAATAATTTAATAATAAACAAACACAATGAAATAATTTTTCTTTTTCGTTAGGTTCAAAATGATTTTTGCGAAATTATGGAATACCCAAATTTTCGCTTGCCTTATCCGGCAAGAAGAGCGTTGATATTTAAGCCAAAATCACAAGTTTTGCATTTTCGGCACGACATATATATATATATATATATATATATATATATATATATATATATATATATATATATATATATATATATATATATATATATATATATATATATATGTCGTGCCGAATATGTAAAACTGGTCAATTAGCAAGAACTCATTTAAAATTAAGTCCTTTCTAAAATTTTCTCTTATACGTTTAAAGATATATTTTTTTCATTAATGTTAATGTAAAAAATTTTAATTTTGCACCAAAAGAATCTTAGAAAACTTACCTAACCTTATTATAACAAGAACAATTTATTTTAGCCTAACCCAACTAAATATATTTTAGATTTGTTTACAATAATTTAATACTAAACAAACACAGTGAAATATATTTTTTTCGTTAGGTTCAGAATGATTTTGGCGAAATTATTGCATACACAAATTTTCACTTGTCCTATATGGCAAGATGAGCGTTGCTATTTAAGCCAAGATCGCAAGTTCTGCCTATTCGGCACGACATATATATATATATATATATATATATATATATATATATATATATAGTATATATATATATATCATCGACACCATGCCTAACCCTTCTAGGGTAGGGTAGGTGCCTGAGCCCGAGCCTTTAGCTCATAAGACTGTCATTCCCATTTGCCCCCTTGGGGCGGGGATGGCAGACCAGAGAGGCCTAGCTTGTGGCTAGGCCTGGGGACAGTTGGTCCCAAAGATGAGGAGGTACTTGTGCCTCCTCCCATGGGAGACTTAGGTCTCAGACACTCCCTAAAGAGGGAGCCAAGGCCGGGCCACCACTTGGAAAAGGCCCGGGCCGGGAGAATACCGGCTAATCTTTCCCACGAGCCCCTTTGAGGCGGGGTAGATGGCAGACCAGAGGCCTAGCTTCTCCCTACGAGCCCCGTGAGGGCGGGGGATGTGGCTAGGCATTGGGACAGTTGGTCCCAAAGATGAGGGGGTAGTTGTACCTCCTCCCATGGGAGACTTAGGTCTCGGGATACTCCTCAGATAGGGAGCCAAGGCCGGGTCACCACTACTTGGAAAAGACCCGGGCCGGGAGAATACCGGCGAATAAGAAAAAAAAATTTACCTGGAGAGGATATATATATATATATATATATATATATATATATATATATATATTTTTTATTATCACACTGGCCGATTCCCACCAAGGCAGGGTGGCCCGAAAAAGAAAAACTTTCACCATCATTCACTCCATCACTGTCTTGCCAGAAGGGTGCTTTACACTACAGTTTTTAAACTGCAACATTAACACCCCTCCTTCAGAGTGCAGGCACTGTACTTCCCATCTCCAGGACTCAAGTCCGGCCTGCCGGTTTCCCTGAACCCCTTCATAAATGTTACTTTGCTCACACTCCAACAGCACGTCAAGTATTAAAAACCATTTGTCTCCATTCACTCCTATCAAACACGCTCACGCATGCCTGCTGGAAGTCCAAGCCCCTCGCACACAAAACCTCCTTTACCCCCTCTCTCCAACCTTTCCTAGGCCGACCCCTACCCCGCCTTCCTTCCACTACAGACTGATACACTCTTGAAGTCATTCTGTTTCGCTCCATTCTCTCTACATGTCCGAACCACCTCAACAACCCTTCCTCAGCCCTCTGGACAACAGTTTTGGTAATCCCGCACCTCCTCCTAACTTCCAAACTACGAATTCTCTGCATTATATTCACACCACACATTGCCCTCAGACATGACATCTCCACTGCCTCCAGCCTTCTCCTCGCTGCAACATTCATCACCCATGCTTCACACCCATATAAGAGCGTTGGTAAAACTATACTCTCATACATTCCCCTCTTTGCCTCCAAGGACAAAGTTCTTTGTCTCCACAGACTCCTAAGTGCACCACTCACTCTTTTCCCCTCATCAATTCTATGATTCACCTCATCTTTCATAGACCCATCCGCTGACACGTCCACTCCCAAATATCTGAATACATTCACCTCCTCCATACTCTCTCCCTCCAATCTGATATTCAATCTTTCATCACCTAATCTTTTTGTTATCCTCATAACCTTACTCTTTCCTGTATTCACCTTTAATTTTCTTCTTTTGCACACCCTACCAAATTCATCCACCAATCTCTGCAACTTCTCTTCAGAATCTCCCAAGAGCACAGTGTCATCAGCAAAGAGCAGCTGTGACAACTCCCACTTTGTGTGTGATTCTTTATCTTTTAACTCCACGCCTCTTGCCAAGACCCTCGCATTTACTTCTCTTACAACCCCATCTATAAATATATTAAACAACCACGGTGACATCACACATCCTTGTCTAAGGCCTACTTTTACTGGGAAATAATTTCCCTCTTTCCTACATACTCTAACTTGAGCCTCACTATCCTCGTAAAAACTCTTCACTGCTTTCAGTAACCTACCTCCTACACCATACACTTGCAACATCTGCCACATTGCCCCCCTATCCACCCTGTCATACGCCTTTTCCAAATCCATAAATGCCACAAAGACCTCTTTAGCCTTATCTAAATACTGTTCACTTATATGTTTCACTGTAAACACCTGGTCCACACACCCCCTACCTTTCCTAAAGCCTCCTTGTTCATCTGCTATCCTATTCTCCGTCTTACTCTTAATTCTTTCAATAATAACTCTACCATACACTTTACCAGGTATACTCAGCAGACTTATCCCCCTATAATTTTTGCACTCTCTTTTATCCCCTTTGCCTTTATACAAAGGAACTATGCATGCTCTCTGCCAATCCCTAGGTACCTTACCCTCTTCCATACATTTATTAAATAATTGCACCAACCACTCCAAAACTATATCCCCACCTGCTTTTAACATTTCTATCTTTATCCCATCAATCCCGGCTGCCTTACCCCCTTTCATTTTACCTACTGCCTCACGAACTTCCCCCACACTCACAACTGGCTCTTCCTCACTCCTACAAGATGTTATTCCTCCTTGTCCTATACACGAAATCACAGCTTCCCTATCTTCATCAACATTTAACAATTCCTCAAAATATTCCCTCCATCTTCCCAATACCTCTAACTCTCCATTTAATAACTCTCCTCTCCTATTTTTAACTGACAAATCCATTTGTTCTCTAGGCTTTCTTAACTTGTTAATCTCACTCCAAAACTTTTTCTTATTTTCAACAAAATTTGTTGATAACATCTCACCCACTCTCTCATTTGCTCTCTTTTTACATTGCTTCACCACTCTCTTAACCTCTCTCTTTTTCTCCATATACTCTTCCCTCCTTGCATCACTTCTACTTTGTAAAAACTTCTCATATGCTAACTTTTTCTCCCTTACTACTCTCTTTACATCATCATTCCACCAATCGCTCCTCTTCCCTCCCGCACCCACTTTCCTGTAACCACAAACTTCTGCTGAACACTCTAACACTACATTTTTAAACCTACCCCATACCTCTTCGACCCCATTGCCTATGCTCTCATTAGCCCATCTATCCTCCAATAGCTGTTTATATCTTACCCTAACTGCCTCCTCTTTTAGTTTATAAACCTTCACCTCTCTCTTCCCTGATGCTTCTATTCTCCTTGTATCCCATCTACCTTTTACTCTCAGTGTAGCTACAACTAGAAAGTGATCTGATATATCTGTGGCCCCTCTATAAACATGTACATCCTGAAGTCTACTCAACAGTCTTTTATCTACCAATACATAATCCAACAAACTACTGTCATTTCGCCCTACATCATATCTTGTATACTTATTAGTAGCAGTAGTTTGCTAGTAACGTTGTCATGCTGAGTAGTAGTAAGAGTAAGTTGTTGTTTTGTTTTTTGTTGTATGTATTTGTATTTTTTGTTATTGTTGATCAAGATGTGGGTAGATGTCTGCGAACTTCTAAGTAAACTGCACATCCTGATGCAGTATACAGTATAGTATGTATTTGCAGTATATATAAGAACATAAGAACGAAGGAACACTGCAGCAGGCCTACTGGCCCATGCGAGGCAGGTCCAAGTCTCCTACCGGCTTAAGCCAATGCACCCAACCTAGTCAGGTCGGGTCACATTGACTTAAGGGAGGAACACGGCAACCGACCTGGTAGCACAAGCTATCAGGTCCAATTCACACCCACCCACATCCACTCGTGTATTTATCCAACCTATTTTTAAAGCTACACAACGTTCTGGCCTCTATAACTGTACTCGGGAGTTTGTTCTACTCATCCACAACTCTATTACCAAACCAGTACTTTCCTATATCCTTCCTGAATCTGAATTTTTCCAACTTAAAACCATTGCTGCGAGTCCTGTCTAGGCTAGATATTATCAGCACACTATTTACATCCCCTTTATTTATTCTTGTCTTCCATTTATACACCTCAATCATATCCCCCCTAATTCTACGTCTTTCTAGAGAGTGCAGATTCAGGGCCCTTAGTCTATCCTCATAGGGAAGGTTTCAACTATGGTTTAATTTACCTGGAGAGAGTTCCGGGGGTCAACGCCCCCGCGGCCCGGTCTGTGACCAGGCCTCCTGGTGGATCAGAGCCTGATCAACCAGGCTGTTACTGCTGGCTGCACTGGTCAGGAACCGACTTTAGGTGCTTGTCCAGTGCCAAGGAACCGACTTTAGGTGCTTGTCCAGTGCCAGCTTGAAGACTTGAATAACTGCAGTAAGAAAGTTTTCGCCAGCTGAGCTCTGCCTTGTTTTTGTGTGATATATATAAAGTTCATAGACAGCGAAATATATTGGAAATAAATGTTCATGGTTGAAGCAAAAGTAATAAAGCATTTGCAAATGTAAGAAAATAGACAAACTGCATGGATAGTAAAGCAAGTGTGATGAATGGTTTGAAAAGCCGACAAGTTGAAGATTGAGACACTTATGCAGCATATGGGAATCTTTATTCAGGAAACGCTTCGCCACACAGTGGCTTCATCAGTCCAATACAAAGAGGAAGGCGTAAGGAGAGGAGGAGTATGAGGTAATCAGTCCCTCAACCTGGAGTCGATGTGTTCAGTCCATCAATCTTCAGTAAAGCAAGTGGTTACTAGAGTTTAAAAGTAAAACTACTGAATCTAGGTAGGGGAGGGGATAGGACCGTATAAACCAAAGTAACTAGAGTTAGGCTGTTACCCATTCAAGAGTGGGATGGTGAAGGGCTTTTTTTTTCAGTGTCTTCTGCATTCAATGCTATTATTTAATACTCAACTTTGGCCTTATATAGGTGGTGTAGTGTATTATACGGAATCACCGCATTTTAATGTTCATAAAGCCTATACAGTACAGTTCAGTTATATTACATATATCATTGAAATTGTATTTACGTGGGCTTCTGGATATAACACCACAGTTATTGGTATAAACCTTGGTAATAAATACCGACAAGTTGGTTTAGAAAGACACGTAAGCAAACACTATAACATATTTATTAGAAAACGTTTCGGTCCTGGGACCTTGATCACTTCCAAGGTCCCAGGACCGAAACGTTTTCTAATAAATATGTTATAGTGTTTGCTTACGTGTCTTTCTAAACCAACCACAGTTATTACTGTAAGTAGTAGGCTGGTGGACAGCAACCATCAGAGAGTTGTTATTATCTTGTGATGAGTGAGAAATAGAAGGTTGTTACATATTTTGTACTCTGGCATTACTACTAGTCATTTCTTTGTGCCATGAACATGTAATACGACAGGTAGATCTTATAAACGATTATTTATATCCAGTAAAACACTTTTTGTTTAATAATTTTTATACCTGTAATAATTGCTTTTTAACTAGGGAAGCCTGTTCTGAGACGAACCTTCGCGAGTAATTTCCAAAATTAGCTTTAAAAGCTAATA
Organism: Cherax quadricarinatus; assembly: GCF_038502225.1. Classification (NCBI taxonomy): domain Eukaryota; kingdom Metazoa; phylum Arthropoda; class Malacostraca; order Decapoda; family Parastacidae; genus Cherax; species Cherax quadricarinatus. Next base: position 25,732 of record NW_027199143.1, read on the forward strand.
TACTTGTAAAAACTTTAGTTGCCTTTGAAGTCCCTTTAGTGACTTCATTTGAAACATTGATTTCATATATTGTAATTTACAGTACATTATTTATATACAGAATCTGTTGTTGTTTTCAGCTACGTTTTTCTATTAATGAGAATGTAGTGGATATGGAGTCCATGTGTGAAAATTAAAGTAAAGTGTTACTGCAGGGATGGTGGGACATTCGTGTGAGGTGTGGCAGCAGACACAACTCAAGCACTTCTTACCTACCCGAAGATGAGGTACTCCGAGATGCCGCGAGACGTATCCTGCGACAGCCTCGCTGCTCTCCGTATCAATGAGGTTAGTCCTCAAGAATAAGTATTGCAACACTATTATGTCTCGACCAATTCACAAGTATCTTATGAATTGGAAATGGAAACTCGACATTTTGGATCGTCTTGTACGATTATTATCAAGTTACGAGCGAACCTGATATCACTTGGAACTTAATAATGATCGTGGATGGACTCATAGGTTGTCTAATATAATTTCTATTTGTGATTTGCAGGTTAGTTGTGAAAAATGAGCACTGGCCTAAATCTGCTCATCACACTATTAGTGAGGTCAGCAGTGCAGTAACTTTCCTGGTGTTAATTGATAAATCTTCAGGTTTGGTTATTCCTAAACACGAGATTGTGATGTACAGACGATATAGGTAAGAGAAAATTAAATGGAATGTTGAGCTTATGTATGATGAGGCTAGGCAAACACGGTATAAGAAAGTGGGTGATTGTGAGAAGAACCTGCCTATCATTGTCCAGTACGTGTGGAAGACGTCATTTATGTTCAGTTCAAGATATCTGTTAAAGGAAACATTTTGTCAGGAGTGGCTTCTTTAGTCCTAATACAGAGACAGCTGGGAAATGAGTGTGTGCGTTTGTGCTTGTGCACGCACGCGCAAACCGAGCACATCTGAGGCGCACCACAATCAGCTTCAGCATACGGGGGTCTGCCAAACCTAAGGATAGCTTTCCGATACCTCAGTAAGGAATCATTCAAGACTGTCAAGCACGTCAAGAAATTAGAGAAAGTGCAAAGGTTTGCAACAAGACTAGTCCCAGAGCTACGGGGCTTGTCCTACGAAGAAAGGTTAAGGGAAATTGGCCTGACGACACTGGAGGACAGGAGGATTAGGGGAGACATGATAACGACATATAAAATACTGCGCAGAATAGACAAGGTGGACAGACAGGATGTTCTAGAGATGGGACACAGAAACAAGGGGTCACAATTGGAAGTTGAAGACTCAGATTAGTCAAAGGGATGTTAGGAAGTATTTCTTCAGTCATAGAGTTGTCAGGCAGTGGAATAGCCTAGAAAATGATGTAGTGGAGGCAGAAACCATACATAGTTTTAAGAAGAGGTGTGATAAAGCTCATGGAGCAGGGAGAGAGAGGACCCAGTAGCAATCAGTGAACAGGTGGGGCCAGGAGCTATGACTCACCCATGCAGCCACAAATAGGTGAGTACACAAATCACATACATGTATAGGCAAGGACAATCGCATACATACATTCATAATCATTTCTTAGTTGTCTCTGTATTAGGACTGAAGAAACCACTCATGGTATTATGTTTCCTTTAATGAATGTCCTAAACTGTACATGCGTGACTTTCTACACTTTTTTTTTTCTTTTTTTTTTTTTTTGGCATCACCATACCATTTACTTTCAATTACTCAGCAAGCCTGCAGCAGTGCTCCGCTGTTCTTACATTATTATTAAAAATAAGAGAACAGATTAATAGCTGTTCTGTCTTTGCCCTATGTGAGTGCACATCTGGTTGTTATACATGCAGTGTTGTATTTGTTGCTGCTTCTAAACATTAAAAACTGGAATCATTGTTGTGTAAGGATTTACCAGGAACGATCATATTTTGTTTGAAATAGTTATGGTACTTAAGTACAGGTACATACAGTATGACAGGGAAGGGGTTAACCATATCAATAGACCAAGACTTTAACAACATTTCAGAAACATACGTATTACCCTAAATGATAATAAAGTAAAAGACTACTCAAAAGACAAACCTTGTTGAAAAAAATGTTTTAGGTCAGCATTTTTAAGATATTTTTTCCTCTATTTCATAAATTTATGTAGTCATATCATGAATACAATCAGACAGAATATTTGCAAAGTTTAAAAACATTAATATTTTATCAATATTAAGAACATTACCTGTATTACAGAACTTTTACCTTCAGTTTCTTAACTGCTTACCTACCAGCTTGGCATATTGGGTGAAGGTTGGCATCACAATTACTACAGAAATATGGTGCATCATAAGTTTGAAAATTTAGAGCACAGATTAAAACATGGGTGTTAATGGGGTCGTACTGTAGGTTTGGAAATTCATAAGTCAGGAAGCTGTGGTCAAGGTACAACAGTGCTGGTTCACTTTTTCATGTACAGTATGTTCAGTATATATTTAGGAGAGTGTAGAGTGGATCTATTACATTGCATTACTGTGTCATTAGTTTTGCTTTTAATTATCAGATCATGAAATGAAAAGTTGAAACTACCATAATATAAATAGTTTACTTACTGTATTTTAGATAAGTGCAACATATTTATATGCAGGGGCAGATTTTTTAAAACTTTGATTTCCTCTGAAGGAGGGGTAAGGATATTGCAGTTTAGTGGGGCATCTGAACTGAAATGTTGGCTCGCCTCTGGCAAGACAGTGACAGAGTGATGGTGAAAGGGTTTCTTCTTTTTCAGGCCACCCTACCTTGGTGGGAGATGGCCGGTGTGTTAAAAAGTATTTATGTAAAATGTGTTGTTCATTCAGAAAAAGAAATGTACAGTATTACTGAAATTTTTTTACAAATTAGGGTACCCAGTTAAGTTCCAGAGGTGGTACGTACCTCCCTATATTTAATTAATGATATATTACGTATTTCTTTTAATGTACTGTACATACAGTATACGTATTGTATAAAAAATTTCCGTGTCAAAACTCATACAGACCCTACATCTTGTTATTTTTGTATGGGCACTGAAAGCCCTTCTTTATTCTTTTTGTCTTCAGTGAGCAGTGTTTGCGGTATCTTTTTACATGTACATATATGTATACAGTAGTATGTTTTGTTTGTGCATGAGCTGAGGATGTTGTATCTGTGTAAAACTGTGATATATGTTATTGCTATGTGATACATTGTCTCCTCCTGACAGTTTTATAGGTAGTCGGCAACTCTGCAATCAACTCCATTCAAGAAGTTGATTCCGTTTAGGTATGGAGCTCCTTAAAAAGTCTCGTGCCAGAAAATGGTGCTGAGAGGAATGCCTGCATCATTTGTATATTTGCCTCTCTTAAATATATTGGAGAAAAAGTAATTATATACATACTGTATATCATGTAATGATCCCACTCTTGCTTCGTAGCTTGTGTATAAATTTTGTATTGGTCACTTTTTCAGATGTTTGTGAAACACAGCTTTTCTGCATGAACCACCAAACCATGTTATCACTAGAATGGAGTTGTCTTAATTCTTTTGTTAATTATAATGCAACTTTTCCCCACATAATTTTTTAACATTCACTTACCTGTGGTGTACTTTATTGCTTGTGATTATTTTGATGGTATGAAACTCTTCTGCACATTTCCTCTCGGTTGTTTAAAGCTGGTAAATAGGTTGGTAACGTTTTCATGTAGGTTCTCTTGTGGTCACATTTGTCAGTAAACTTTTTGATCTGTTTATCATTCTCCTTTTCAAGTTGCCAATTCCTGCATGCAGAGTGGGACAGTGAATGCATTCTCATGCAAGCCGTATTTCTTAATCATCCCTGCCATGTTATATTCTAATTGTCGAAGCTTGTAAACAAGAGACCATTTTTTAAATCATCATTTATGGGTTGTTAAATAAATAGAGCAGAAACATTTACTTACTCTGAAATACTTTACATCAGTTATATAACATGTGATGACTGTCGCCCTAGTCAGTACACTCAGTAATACATGTATGCAAGTGAAATGATGTTTATTTGCAGCAGCAAATTGGCTACTGTACATATCACGATCCTGGACATTATTCTGAGATCAGACCATGTCATCTAAAAGGAGACTCACAATTTCCTCTTCGGTAACCCCATTCCTACTCATTCAGTTATTTGTGTGTATTAATATGTAAACAGTTTGCCTGTAAAAGAGCTCATAATTTTATCGTCTTTTTATGAAATGTATTTGTAAATTTTTATTACAGTTTTATATATTGTATTGCCTATTTATGAAGTACTGTATACATACTATACACCACACTAAGAGTCAGTACCCAATAAATATGAAATCTTTTGAAAATAGCAACTATACAATGATACAATGTCTAAGTATTTCATCCATTTATTGCATTTGCCCGTGACATCACAGGGAGAGTGTCTGCCATGTTGACAGTCAACCGTGTGTCAGTGGTGGTGCATTTACTCCATGTAGATCCTAGCTAAGGTGTACATTTGAAACATAATACTGTACCGTAGAAAAATAATTAATAATAATGTAGTTTGTGATGAGAGTGCATTGAATAGTTTTTGCAATATGAACATGTATATACTATATCTCTCCATTTACTTTATACTGCTGTATACATACAAATACGTGTAAACTCAGTGGCTACTTTCTTAGGCATAGTACATTTGTACACCTGCTCGTTAATGCAAATATCTGTAAAGCCAGTCATGTGACAGCACCTCAGTACCTGAAAGCATGCAGACATGTTCAAGAGGTTCAGTTTTTGATTAGACCAAACATCAGAATGGGGAAGATATGAGATCTAAGTGACTTTGACTGTGGAATGATTGTTGGTACCAGACAGACAGGATGGTTTGAGTATCTCAGAAACTGTTGATCTGGAATTTTCATGCACAGGCCTCTAGAGTTTACAGAGAATGGTGTGAAAAATGCAAAACATATAGTGAGCAGCAGTCCTGTAGGTGAAAATGCCTTGATAATGAAAGAGATCAGAGGAGAATGGCCAGACCAGTTCAAGTCAACAGGAAGGTGACAGTACCTCAAATAATCATACATTACAACAGTGGCATGCAGAAGAGCCTCTCTGACCACCATCAGACCTTGAAGTGGATGGGTTACAGGAGCAGAAGCCCTCACCAGGTTCCACTCTTGTCAGATAAGAACAGGAAACTGAGGCTATATCTGTTGCATTAGGAAGGCATTCAGTTATGCTTATGCCAGTGAAAACTTAAACAAGCATTCAGCAAGTGCAGTCCGTTTTTCCAGAGCCTTAAATTATATACAGTAACTGGAAATGCATCACTAAAAGAATCCAGTATACTTTTCCTACCAAAACTGTTTAAAGAAAATCATCGTATAGGAAGATCATATAAACAAAATCGTGAAAATCTCATGCTTTACTGACACATTCAAGCTGTAAAATAGCTTTCATATACAGTTATTGAGGGAGAAGTTGAAAAGAAAAAAGTGTTTCATTACGTGTACAGTGGTACCTGGAGTTTTGTACAGCTCCCAACTCGAACAGTTATGTAAGTGTATTATTGTAAGTGCTTTTGTAAGTGTATTTTTGGGGATCTGAAATGGACTAATCTAATTTACATTATTCCTTATGGGAACAGATTCATTCGGTAACTGCACTCGAACAGCCTTCTGGAACGAATTATGTACGAAACTTGGGGTACCACTGTATAAAAATTAGAATATGTAGTGACTGTGTGGTGCAGACATTTTAAAAATGTGTGGACAAGATATAAAAAGGCCAAGAAAGGTGCTACAGTATGGTTCTCAGAGTTTATTGGCTAATAAAGGAAAGAGGAGGTATGTGAGGATATGAAAGACCAGATATAGAAGATTTACATATATTACTATCTTCAGTAGGGTGAGCAAGAAGTCATGTGCCTGGCTGCCATTGTGTGCATGTGTGAGTGTGTGTGTGTGTGTGCACGCACGTTTGCGTGTGTATGCGTTGCCTTGGAGTGCATGTGCCTGGTGAGAGTAACCACAGTATATTGTTTAATAAAAACTGTTCTATAATGTATACGTACTCTGTCAATAACTGGAATTATGATAAGCAAAAGCTCATTCTGATGCAGATTATTGTAGTTACTGCTCAGGGGAATTTTGTATTTTTTAATAAATTATAATGTTTTTGTTTGTTTAAAAATCATATAATTCTTTTATGACACTTTCATGTCAGTTCTATTCTTGACTGTTTGTGAGACATTTGCCTGTTTTGATGATGCTTCTGTCTTTTGTGATTAAAATTATGAGTTGTTGAACATGGTAATTTGTAGGGTAGCAAGAAGCATGTGATTGGTGTATCTAGATAATGGCTTATCAGTGCAGGCTAGTTGAGGTGACTACTTGTTTACTCCTCCTCTTTGGCACAACACTGTGTGTGTACTCTCACATTTTATAACACAGATGACTGACCAAGTGATTAGTTAAGGTTTTATCTTACAAAAAAAATACTAGTTAAGTTTTATCCACTATGAAAGTTCCTACATAGTCTGCATGAATAATAAAGTATGTTTTTACCTGGTCTTCTTTCCTTCCTTCATGTGTGTGTCTCATCAGTTTATTGATGCTTTGTGGCTGGCAAGTGAAGCTTGTCCTTGTTATTTTAGTTTATGTGTCAGTACACGACATAGTCACATATCATGTTTTTCCCATTGTATGAGCCTATAATTTAATATTAATGTTATGTGTTTTGTCTGACATTTGCTAAGTACTGTATATCTGGGTGTGATATTGCTTTTCCATCTATGGATGTGCTCATTATTGATAGAGTATATGCAGTACACAGTGTTTCTCTGTATCAGTAATACGTATAAGGCTTTAGTTTCTCTTGAAATTCATTCAGATTTTGTCTAGAGGCAGTGTAAACTTCTATGGATGCAGATAAAATCTAGGTTTCAGTGGTGGCACCTACTAAGCTATTATACACAATTTAACCAATCTTAATAACTGTGGAATACAGTACCTGTATACATCATGTAGATATTTGTGGCATGAATTTTTATTGTATATGCATGTAAATATAAGTTTACTACAGTATATTGGTCTTATGTGCAGTAATATTGCATTCTAGGCATTTTCTTTCTATTTACAAAACTAGAAATTGACTTGTTATTTTTCAGAGTGTGATGGACAGTGATGATGACGAGGAGCGCAGCAGTGGTTGTGGGGGTGGTAGGGGAATGGCTATGCCAATGTGTGCTCGTGGCACCTCTCCCCCTTCTTCTGTTTACCGCAAGGTAGTTCAAGAGTCAAGTTACGATTCACATGACAACATGAAGGCACTTACTAAGGCTGCATATAGCTATGGGTGAGTAATGAACTGGCTTGACATAGACAAAATATATACTGTACTGTGATGTACTTTTACATGGTGTATATGATCCCTAATATGAGTAGAAATTTTCTCTTAAAGTATATGTGTTAACCCTTTCAGGGTCGACAGGCCCTCTCAGAGACTTGTTCTCAGGGTCGGCCAAATTTAAAAAAAAAAAAATTATTTTTTCATATGAAGAGATAGAGAATCTTTTCCCGATCATAATGAGACCAAAAGTATGAAATTTGATGGAAAACTTAAGGAATTATGCTCTCGCGAAGTTAGCAGTCTCGATGTTTACGCATCGGCGATTTTGCCCACCTTGAACCCTATTTTCGGCCAATTCCAGTGTACTTGTCAACAAAAATCATAACTATTTCGCTATAACTCCATTTTTTCTATCGAATGAGTACAAGAAACCACCCATTTACCGATTTCAACTATCCACTACAGTGGTCAGAATTTAGCAATTTTGCCAATTTCACACAAATTTCAAAAGATGCCAATTTCCGAATAGGGTCCAGAATAAACAAGAAAGACATTCCTGGCACTAAAATAACATTTCCTCTGTTCATTAGTCATGTCCCCATTCCCCTCTTACATTCTTTTGCTTTCCACTTTGAATTTTTATTCTCACAAAAAAATAGATTTACTGTTATGCAGACTACTGCATTGGTATAGAAATGGTATAAATAATATCAGTGCACTTGTGAAAAAAATACCAGACTCGCCAGTTGATGTGTATTGGACGCATAGCATGATTTGTTTACTTTTGAACTTTGGTAAAAATCAAACTTTTCTGCTACTTTGAGCTCAATTTCAAGGTACTTTTCTTTGTAAAACCAGTCAAAATCATCTCAATTTCTGTAAAATGTTTTTCATTCTATAAGATGAGACCAGGAAAACTAGAATACAACAATAAATACCATTCGAAAATACAGTGCAAAGTCGCAGTTTTAATCCAAAAACATGGTCAAAGTTTTTTTTTCTCTCATTACGCACTGTGTGCTGCAGGATTTTTTTTTATACTTCGCACACTGACCACATAGACCCATTCTTTCATATGTAGGCCTACCAGCTTTCTCTCACTAGATTTGAGGGCGCTAGAATTTAGGCATAATAGTACGTCAAAAACCCTGGCTCGTATGCCATACTAGTACGGCCGAAACCCTGAAAGGGTTTCAGCAGATTCACTGACACAAGAGGAGATATAAAAAAGACCTGGAAAACACTCTCCCAGATTCTGGGAACCCACAAACTGAAAAAAAAAAAACAAGAATGTTGTTCTAACTAAACCTAATGAAACACCACTGCATCCCACTGAAACAGCTAACAAGATAAACGACTTTTCAACCATAGGATCTAATCTTTGCCAGTAAAATCCCACGTACCAACACCCATGCCGGGGACTACCTAGATGGGAATTTCCCAAATTCCTTCTGTCTTGTACCAACTGAGCCCACCGAAGTCACCGAGATTATAAAGTCACTAAAAAATAACTCAGGGAATCTGTTTCATGTCCCACCATTATTGTACAAGCGAGCAGCCCATGTCCTTTCGCATGCTATTTCATTACATTTTAACAAGTCACTAGAAACTAGCACCGTCTTGAAACTACTCAAAACAGCAAGGGTTACACCAAGACATAAAGGTGGTGACCCTACAGACGTAAACAACTATAGGCCAATATCAAGCTTACCATTGCTATCCAAAATCTTCGAGAAACTCGTGCACAGGAGACTGTATTCATTTATAATGGCACAAAACATACTCAACCCCTGCCAATTTGGATTCAGGAAAAATAAAAGCACTAATTATGCAATTGTAAAAATGCTAGATCCGCTTTACAGAGCATTGAAAAATAAGGAATATCCGCTATGAATTTTTATTGACCCAAGAAAAGCTTTTGACACAGTAGACCACGGCATCGTACTCCACAAACTTGACCATTATGGTATGAGAGGCCATGTGCTTGCATATTTCAAATCCTACCTTACTAATAGGTATCAGTATGTCACCATTAAAAACACAGCATCATCAACACGGCCACTTAATACTGGAGTTCTGCGGGAAGAGTCCTTGGACCCCTGCTCTTCCTCATTTACATCAATGATCTTCCAAATGTATCCCAACACCTAAAACCCATTCTCTTTGCTGGTGACATGACTTATGTCATCTCTCACCCTAATCTTGCCACCCTCAACACCATTGTTAACGAGGAGCTGCTCAAAATATCAACTTGGATGACAGCCAATGAACTTACACTTAAC
>NW_027199144.1:0-35317 GCF_038502225.1 Cherax quadricarinatus
GATTGGTCTGACAGGAATATTGTGTTTATGGGTCTTGGGTAAACCATACATGTGTGCTGGTTTAGGGTTGCTTGGTAACAAGTACAGAAGTTTCTTCCCTTCTCTAGTGCGTTTGAGTATTTGTCTGGTTTTGTATAGAAAGTCTTTGGTGAGCGTCTCCCACTGTTGAGTGCTGATGGGTTCGTATGTAGATTGATCATTCAAAAGGTCCATCATTTTAGTGTTGTAGTCACTGGTGTTGAGTATGACGACTCCACCTCCTTTGTCGGCGGTGGTGACGATAATGTTGGGGTCGTTGGCGAGGTCCTTAAGGGCAGTGATGTATCTTCTAGGAAGATTAGAAGAAGAAGGTTCACATAAAGCTGCAGTGAGAAGGCCCTGTATATAACCCTTCTGGAAGTTGCTGTCACTGTGTTTATGGTTCCTGGTAACAAGATTGAGTTGATAGTTAGGTTTGTGTATGTTGGTGGTAAATTTGAGTCCCAGACTCAGTGCTTGTTTTGTAATAAAGTTGGTAGAATTACCGACAATATGTAAAGTAAAAGGACACAAGTGCAACTAATGTGACATTTATTGTGGCAACGTTTCGCTCTCCAGGAGCTTTATCAAGCCATTACAAACAATACATGGACACAGAGGGTATATAAAGGCTCAGAGTGAGGTGAATACTAGTGAGGTACCATTTCGATGTTCACTAGTGGTAGTAGTAGTAGTAGTAGTAGTGGTAGTGACAAAAGTAATACAATATGGTAGGGCAATTAATTCGTACATGAGTAAAAGGATATAAAAGCTATTACTTGGGTAATTCATTGAGGCGGGTGTAGAGGTTTCTGGCTGTTTCACCTACGTAAATCTTGTCACAGCCTCCACAGGGTATAGTGTAAGTACACTCCTCGTCAAGAAACTCAGGACTACAAATTCGGTATGCTCTTAAGAAAAACCCGATGATGATGCCTCTTTTGGTCTTGGTATCTTGACTGGAATAGAAGTGTGTGAGATCGTTTTTATTGGTGGGTTTCCGATAAACTTGAAATCTTAGGTTGTTGTCTACTTTGTGAATGAGGACGTCGAGGAAAGGTTTTCTGAACACAATACATGCTGCTCAAAGAACGTTTATCCCTTATAAGGAAATTAGATCAAATAGAAATGACCCTAAATGGATGAATAATAGGCTGAAATATCTACTAGGGCTTAAGAAAGGAATTTATAGGCGTATCAAAAGAGGCGAGGGTCATCTTATGAATCAGTATATTGACATTAAGAGGGACATTAAAAAGGGTATAAGAAAAGCTAAAAGGGACTATGTGTCTAACTAATTTATTAACTTTCTTCAGTAAAGCTTTTGAGGCTGTTGACCACGATAAAGAATTTGATATTGTTTAATTAGATTTTAGTAAGGCATTTGATAGAGTTCCGCACAAAAGACTGTTGAAGAAAGTAGCAGCTCATGGCATTGGGGGGAGGGTGCTCTCGTGGATCGAGTCATGGCTCACAGACAGGAAGCAGAGAGTGTCCATAAATGGGGTTAAATCCGAGTGGGGATCAGTAACAAGTGGCGTTCCACAGGGATCAGTCTTGGGCCCGTTGTTGTTTATAATATATATCAATGATCTTGATGAAGGAATTGCTAGTGATATGAGCAAATTCGCCGATGACACGAAGATAGGTAGGATAATTGATTCAAACGTAGATGTTAGGGAACTTCAGGAGGATTTAGACAAACTCTACTCTTGGTCAGAAAAGTGGCAGATGCAGTTCAATGTAGATAAATGCAAGGTTCTGAAGCTCGGGAGTGTCTATAACCCTAGCACTTATAAGTTAAATAATGTAGAACTTAGCCATACAGATTGCGAAAAGGACTTAGGGGTTATGGTAAGCAGCAACCTTAAACCAAGACAGCAATGCCTAAGTGTACGTAATAAGGCAAATAGATTACTGGGATATATATCAAGAAGTGTAAGCAACAGAAGTCCAGAGGTCATACTGCAGCTTTATACATCATTAGTAAGGCCTCACCTAGATTATGCAGCTCAATTCTGGTCTCCATATTACAGAATGGACATAAATTCGTTAGAAAACATTCAGCGTAGGATGACTAAACTAATACATAGCATTAGAAATCTTCCTTATGAAGAAAGATTGAAGACTCTTAAGTTACATTCACTTGTTAGATGAAGAATGAGGGGAGACCTGATCGAAGTGTATAAGTGGAAGATAGGTATTAATAAAGGGGATATTAACAAGGTCTTGAGGATATCTCTCCAAGAGAGAACCCGCAGTAATGGATTTAAATTAGATAAGTTTAGATTTAGAAAGGACATAGGAAAGTATTGGTTTGGAAATAGGGTAGTTGATGAGTGGAACAGTCTACCTAGTTGGGTTATTGAGGCTAGGACTTTGTGTAGTTTCAAATTTAGGTTGGATAAATACATGAGTGGGAAGGGTTGGATTTGAGAGGGACTTGCACATCAGAGCTTATTTCTTGGGTAGCATTGAAAATTGGGTTGCTCAAATGTTTGTTAGTGGGATGAATTCTAAAGGACCTGCCTAGTATGGGCCAACAGGCCTGCTGCAGTGTTCCTCCTTTCTTATGTTCTTATGTTCTTATGGAGGCTGTGACAAGATTTACGTAGGTGAAACAGCAAGAAGCCTCGACACCCGCCTCAATGAACACATTTACGCATGTAGGAACGATAACTTGAACAACCCCTGTGTACAACACCGAAATTCCTCCAATCATCTCATGAAATTCAGAGACGCACAATTAGTGATCAAAGAAACTAATTTCCGCAGACGCAAGTGCCTCGAATCAGCACTGATCGCTGTTTCGAATACAATTAAACAAAACAACGGCAGCTTCACCATCTCCGAAGTCTTAGCAAGAATCCTCCTTAAAACAGTAAACCCTGCCATCACATAGTCTCTCCTGTTATACTACACAAAGCACATTACAGAGAGTGTACACTGAAACAAGCTGCCTCTTTCCAGTCTATATTTGTCCAACCTATTTTTATGTTATCCAAGTAATAGCTTTTATATCCTTTTACTCTTGTACGAATTAATTGCTCAATCATATTGTATTACTTTTGTCACTACTACTACTACTACTACTACCACTATTGAACATCGAAATGTTCAATATATATTATTATATACCCTCTGTGTCCATGTATTGTTTGTAATGGCTTGATAAAGCTCCTGGAGAGCGAAACGTTGCCACAATAAATGTCACATTAGTTGCATTTAAGTAACAGAAGTCCAAAAGTTATTTTACAGCTCTACACACCACTAGTTAGGCCTCATTTAGATTATGCTGCTCAGTTTTTGTCCCCTTACTACAGGATGGATATAGACTCTAATATTAGAGAACATACAGAGAAGAATGACTAAAATGATTTACTGTGTAAGGAACCTCCCGTATGAAGATAGACTTAAAGCCTTAAATCTCCACTCTCTGGAGTGGCGTGTTGAAGATTGAGACACTTATGCAGCATATGGAAATCTTTATTCAGGAAACGTTTCGCCACACAGTGGCTTCATCAGTCCAATACAAAGAGGAAGGCGTAAGGAGAGGAGGAGAATGAGGTAATCAGTCCCTCAACCTGGAGTCGATGTGTTCAGTCCATCAATCAGTACATTCTACAAGATTGATGGACTGAACACATCGACTCCAGGTTGAGGGACTGATTACCTCATTCTCCTCCTCTCCTTACGCCTTCCTCTTTGTATTGGACTGATGAAGCCACTGTGTGGCGAAACGTTTCCTGAATAAAGATTTCCATATGCTGCATAAGTGTCTCAATCTTCAACTTGTCGGTTTTTCAAACCATTCATCACAAGCCATGTTACCCGGCTCCACTAGCTTAGGAATGCAGTGTAAGGATTTTACCCTATAAGTCTTGCTTGCTCTGACCTCCCTGCAGGGCCCCAGGGTCTAGCCGCAGAAAAGTGGAAATCGAGCCCTAATGTCCATGGCTGATGCAGCTCCCCTGCAGGACCGATTAGGAATACTGCCTGGTGGAATAGGATGTGGAAGGATCCCCTGCAGTCACCTGCTTAACTTAGAACTTGTCTTCGTCTGCCATGCTTTTAACCTGCTCTTCGACCTGCACTCTATCCTGCTCTACAGCTACAATCCCCTGAATCTAGTGCAGTCTACCATTGGCTTTCTCCGTTTTCTTAGTGATCAGCTGACCAGGAGAGGCAAGGTCACCGGCAGTTGAGGCTGACCGGTGGTGAGTGAGCACATGTTTTCGAGTGAAGGACGACCTACACTTGCAGGCTAACAGCCTGCCAGGATTTGGTAACGCGTCTGATGAAGTGCTGGAATGTGCAGAAACATCATGATGTCACGTGAAGAGCCCTGAGCGACGAAGGAGCCTGTAAGTGTGACCATTTTTCCGTTACTCTATTCCATGTCTCAGTTTGTACCTTCTACCAGCTGTGATCACTACCCTATCGTTCTACAATCTCTCTGTAACTCTGCGACCTTGTGAGTGACCTGCCTACTCCTTAACCTATGCAGGTAGCCCTAGCTTCTGGTACTCAGGTGCTTATCGTGAGGAGTTAGCATGTAAGAAGACTGAGGGCAACGACATAGTACAGCTTTACCTAGGATAACCTACAGAGAAGTCAGAGCGGAGTCCACAGCTTACCATACTTCTCTCACCCTCCCAACCTCGTGGGGAACCTGGGCTTGGGTTAGGAAGGCTCACAACCTCATAGACAGTCTGGGCTCAAGTTGGGAAGGTACCCAGAGTAGGATGTCCAAAGGCAGTGGATGGGAAGCGAATAACCTAGTGTGGTGACCAGTGGGGAACTTTGGTATCCTACCTCGGGCTTCTAAGAGGCTGGGCTTATCCCTGGCTGTCCCTCTGAAGGCAGTGGGGCGCCCTGTGGCAGTAACATGTCACTCACGAAACCAACCTAACCTCTCTTCCCCCTGGGGATGAGGGTCCACCTTAGAAACTGGGATTTAGGACTGCCTTAATTCACCACCCTGGAACCCCAGGTTAGCTTGTTTTAGCCATAATCAGCCAGCCAGTAGGATTTGGAAGGAACAATGTGAGTAAACCATCTCACTGAGGGACAGGCCCTGTGGCGCCCCCCCCCCCCCCGAGAAGCACACCCGTGACAGGAGATATAGGTCCAGCCGCAGACATGTGGAAATCGAGCCTTCACAGGGCATGAGCGCCATTTTGCTGAACCCAGGCAGCCATGTTACCCAGCTCCACTAGCACAGGAATGCAGTGTAAGGTTTCTACCCTAAAAAGTCTCGCTTGCTCTGACCTCCCTGCAGGATGCGTTGTGTCTATACAGGATTATCGGCCGGTTCCTTGGTCCAGCCGCAGACATGTGGAAATCGAGCCTTCTGAAAGCATGAGCGCCATTACATAGGATCCACGAAGCCATGTTACATAGCTCCACTAGCATAGGATTGCAGTGTTAGGATTTACCCTAAAGTCTTGCTTGCTCTGACCTGCCTGCAGGGCTCCCCCGGTCCAGCCGCAGATATGTGGAAATCGAGCCTTCATAGGGCGTGAGCGCCATTATAGAGTACTGGCAGCCATGTTACCCAGCTCCACTAGCTTAGGAATGCAGTGTAAGGATTTTACCCTAATAGTCTTGCTTGCTCTGACCTCCCTGCAGGGCCCCAGGGTCTAGCCGCAGACATGTGGAAATCGAGCCTTCATAGGACATGAGCGCCATTTTGTAGGACCTAGGCAGCCAAGCCACAGAGCTCCACTAGCATGGGGATGCAGTGTTATGATTTTACCCTAAGTCTCGCTTGCTCCGACCTTCTACAGGATACTGAATGCCTACACAGGAACATGGGCCTGTTCCCCATCTAAAGTAGGAGAAGGATTTCTGGATAACCTCCCTAGCCTTCCTTAATTATAGCTCCACTAGCATAGGATTGCAGTGTAAGGATTTACCCTAAAGTCTTGCTTGCTCTGACCTGCCTGCAGGGCTCTCCCGGTCCAGCCGCAGACATGTGGAAATCGAGCCTTCATAGGGCGTGAGCGCCATTATAAAGTACTGGCAGCCATGTTACCCGGCTCCACTAGCTTAGGAATGCAGTGTAAGGATTTTACCCTATAAGTCTTGCTTGCTCTGATCTCCCTGCAGTGCCCCATGGTCTAGCCGCAGACAAGTGGAAATCGAGCCCTAATGTCCATGGCTGATGCAGCTCCCCTGCAGGACCGATTAGGAATACTGCCTGGTGGAATAGGATGTGGAAGGATCCCCTGCAGTCACCTGCTTAACTTAGGACTTGTCTTCGTCTGTCATGCTTTTAACCTGCTCTTCGACCTGCACTCTATCCTGCTCTACAGCTACAATCCCCTGCATCTAGTGCAGTCTACCAGTGGCTTTCTCCGTTTTCTTAGTGATCAGCTGACCAGGAGAGGCAAGGTCACCGGCAGTTGAGGCTGACCGGTGGTGAGTGAGCACATGTTTTCGAGTGAAGGACGACCTACACTTGCAGGCTAACAGCCTGCCAGGATTTGGTAACGCGTCTGATGAAGTGCTGGAATGTGCAGAAACATCATGATGTCACGTGAAGAGCCCTGAGCGACGAAGGAGCCTGTAAGTGTGACCATTTTTCCGTTACTCTATTCCATGTCTCAGTTTGTACCTTCTACCAGCTGTGATCACTACCCTATCGTTCTACAATCTCTCTGTAACTCTGCGACCTTGTGAGTGACCTGCCTACCCCTTAACCTACGCAGGTAGCCCTAGCTTCTGGTACTCAGGTGCTTATCGTGAGGAGTTAGCATGTAAGAAGACTGAGGGCAACGACATAGTACAGCTTTACCTAGGATAACCTACAGAGAAGTCAGAGCGGAGTCCACAGCTTACCATACTTCTCTCACCCTCCCAACCTCGTGGGGAACCTGGGCTTGGGTTAGGAAGGCTCACAACCTCATAGACAGTCTGGGCTCAAGTTGGGAAGGTACCCAGAGTAGGATGTCCAAAGGCAGTGGATGGGAAGCGAATAACCTAGTGTGGTGACCAGTGGGGAACTTTGGTATCCTACCTCGGGCTTCTAAGAGGCTGGGCTTATCCCTGGCTGTCCCTCTGAAGGCAGTGGGGCGCCCTGTGGCAGTAACATGTCACTCACGAAACCAGCCTAACCTCTCTTCCCCCTGGGGATGAGGGACCACCTTAGAAACTGGGATTTAGGACTGCCTTAATTCACCACCCTGGAACCCCAGGTTAGCTTGTCTTAGCCATAATCAGCCAGCCAGTAGGATTTGGAAGGAACAATGTGAGTAAACCATCTCACTGAGGGACAGGCACTGTGGCGGCCCCCTCCCCCGAGAAGCACACCCGTGACAGGAGATATAGGTCCAGCCGCAGACATGTGGAAATCGAGCCTTCACAGGGCATGAGCGCCATTTTGCTGAACCCAGGCAGCCATGTTACCTAGCTCCACTAGCACAGGAATGCAGTGTAAGGTTTCTACCCTAAAAAGTCTCGCTTGCTCTGACCTCCCTGCAGGATGCGTTGTGTCTATACAGGATTATCGGCCGGTTCCTTGGTCCAGCCGCAGACATGTGGAAATCGAGCCTTCTGAGGGCATGAGCGCCATTACATAGGATCCACGAAGCCATGTTACATAGCTCCACTAGCACAGAATTGCAGTGTTAGGATTTACCCTAAAGTCTTGCTTGCTCTGACCTGCCTGCAGGGCTCCCCCGGTCCAGCCGCAGATATGTGGAAATCGAGCCTTCATAGGGCGTGAGCGCCATTTTACCCAGCTCCACTAGCTTAGGAATGCAGTGTAAGGATTTTACCCTAATAGTCTTGCTTGCTCTGACCTCCCTGCAGGGCCCCAGTGTCTAGCCGCAGACATGTGGAAATCGAGCCTTCATAGGACATGAGCGCCATTTTGTAGGACCTAGGCAGCCAAGCCACAGAGCTCCACTAGCATGGGGATGCAGTGTTAGGATTTTACCCTAAGTCTCGCTTGCTCCGACCTTCTACAGGATACTGAATGCCTACACAGGAACATGGGCCTGTTCCCCATCTAAAGTAGGAGAAGGATTTCTGGATAACCTCCTTAGCCTTCCTTAATTATAGCTCCACTAGCATAGGATTGCAGTGTAAGGATTTCCCCTAAAGTCTTGCTTGCTCTGACCTGCCTGCAGGGCTCTCCCGGTCCAGCCGCAGACACGAAATAAATAGAGCCTTCATAAGGCGTGAGCGCCATTATAAAGTACTGGCAGCCATGTTACCCGGCTCCACTAGCTTAGGAATGCAGTGTAAGGATTTTACCCTAAAAGTCTTGCTTGCTCTGATCTCCCTGCAGTGCCCCATGGTCTAGCCGCAGACAAGTGGAAATCGAGCCCTAATGTCCATGGCTGATGCAGCTCCCCTGCAGGACCGATTAGGAATACTGCCTGGTGGAATAGGATGTGGAAGGATCCCCTGCAGTCACATGCTTAACCTAGGACTTGTCTTCGTCTGTCATGCTTTTAACCTGCTCTTCGACCTGCACTCTATCCTGCTCTACAGCTACAATCCCCTGCATCTAGTGCAGTCTACCAGTGGCTTTCTCCGTTTTCTTAGTGATCAGCTGACCAGGAGAGGCAAGGTCACCGGCAGTTGAGGCTGACCGGTGGTGAGTGAGCACATGTTTTCGAGTGAAGGACGACCTACACTTGCAGGCTAACAGCCTACCAGTATTTGGTAACGCGTCTGATGAAGTTATAGAATGTGCAGAAACATCATGATGTCACGTGAAGAGCCCTGAGCGACGAAGGAGCCTGTAAGTGTGACCATTTTTCCGTTACTCTATTCCATGTCTCAGTTTGTACCTTCTACCAGCTGTGATCACTACCCTATCGTTCTACAATCTCTCTGTAACTCTGCGACCTTGTGAGTGACCTGCCTACCCATTAACCTACGCACGTAGCCCTAGCTTCTGGTACTCTGGTGCTTATCGTGAGGAGTTAGCATGTAAGAAGACTGAGGGCAACGACATAGTACAGCTTTACCTAGGATAACCTACAGAGAAGTCAGAGCGGAGTCCACAGCTTACCATACTTCTCTCACCCTCCCAACCTCGTGGGGAACCTGGGCTTGGGTTAGGAAGGCTCACAACCTCATAGACAGTCTGGGCTCAAGTTGGGAAGGTACCCAGAGTAGGATGTCCAAAGGCAGTGGATGGGAAGCGAATAACCTAGTGGGGTGACCAGTGGAGAACTTTGGTATCGTACCTCGGGCTTCTAAGAGGCTGGGCTTATCCTTGGCTGTCCCTCTGAATTCAGTGGGGCGCCCTGTGGCAGTAACATGTCACTCACGAAACCAGCCTAACCTCTCTTCCCCCTGGGGATGAGGGACCACCTTAGAAACTGGGATTTAGGACCGCCTTAATTCACCACCCTGGAACCCCAGGTTAGGTTGTCTTAGCCATAATCAGCCAGCCAGTAGGATTTGGAAGGAACAATGTGAGTAAACCATCTCACTGAGGGACAGGCCCTGTGGCGCCCCCCCCCCCCCCCGAGTAGCACACCCGTGACAGGAGATATAGGTCCAGCCGCAGACATGTGGAAATCGAGCCTTCACAGGGCATGAGCGCCATTTTGCTGAACCCAGGCATCCATGTTACCTAGCTCCACTAGCACAGGAATGCAGTGTAAGGTTTCTACCCTAAAAAGTCTCGCCTGCTCTGACCTCCCTGCAGGATCCGTTGTGTCTATACAGGATTATCGGCCGGTTCCTTGGTCCAGCCGCAGACATGTGGAAATCGAGCATTCTGAGGGCATGAGCGCCATTACATAGGATCCACGAAGCCATGTTACATAGCTCCACTAGCATAGGATTGCAGTGTTAGGATTTACCCTAAAGTCTTGCTTGCTCTGACCTGCCTGCAGGGCTCTCCCGGTCCAGCCGCAGACATGTGGAAATCGAGCCTTCTGAGGGCAGGAGCGCCATTACATAGGATCCACGAAGCCATGTTACATAGCTCCACTAGCATAGGATTGCAGTGTTAGGATTTACCCTAAAGTCTTGCTTGCTCTGACCTGCCTGCAGGGCTCCCCCGGTCCAGCCGCAGATATGTGGAAATCGAGCCTTCTGAGGGCATGAGCGCCATTACATAGGATCCACGAAGCCATGTTACATAGCTCCACTAGCATAGGATTGCAGTGTTAGGATTTACCATAAAGTCTTGCTTGCTCTGACCTCCCTGCAGGGCCCCAGGGTCTAGCCGCAGAAAAGTGGAAATCGAGCCCTAATGTCCATGGCTGATGCAGCTCCCCTGCAGGACCGATTAGGAATACTGCCTGGTGGAATAGGATGTGGAAGGATCCCCTGCAGTCACCTGCTTAACTTAGGACTTGTCTTCGTCTGTCATGCTTTTAACCTGCTCTTCGACCTGCACTCTATCCTGCTCTACAGCTACAATACCCTGCATCTAGTGCAGTCTACCAGTGGCTTTCTCCGTTTTCTTAGTGATCAGCTGACCAGGAGAGGCAAGGTCACCGGCAGTTGAGGCTGACCGGTGGTGAGTGAGCACATGTTTTTGAGTGAAGGACGACCTACACTTGCAGGCTAACAGCCTGCCAGGATTTGGTAACGCGTCTGATGAAGTGCTGGAATGTGCAGAAACATCATGATGTCACGTGAAGAGCCCTGAGCGACGAAGGAGCCTGTAAGTGTGACCATTTTTCCGTTACTCTATTCCATGTCTCAGTTTGTACCTTCTACCAGCTGCGATCACTACCTATCGTTCTACAATCTCTCTGTAACTCTGCGACCTTGTGAGTGACCTGCCTACCCCTTAACCTACGCAGGTAGCCCTAGCTTCTGGTACTCTGGTGCTTATCGTGAGGAGTTAGCATGTAAGAAGACTGAGGGCAACGACATAGTACAGCTTTACCTAGGATAACCTACAGAGAAGTCAGAGCGGAGTCCACAGCTTACCATACTTCTCTCATCCTCCCAACCTCGTGGGGAACCTGGGCTTGGGTTAGGAAGGCTCACAACCTCATAGACAGTCTGGGCTCAAGTTGGGAAGGTACCCAGAGTAGGATGTCCAAAGGCAGTGGATGGGAAGCGAATAACCTAGTGGGGTGACCAGTGGGGAACTTTGGTATCCTACCTCGGGCTTCTAAGAGGCTGGGCTTATCCTTGGCTGTCCCTCTGAAGGCAGTGGGGCGCCCTGTGGCAGTAACATGTCACTCACGAAACCAGCCTAACCTCTCTTCCCCCTGGGGATGAGGGACCACCTTAAAAACTGGGATTTAGAACCGCCTTAATTCACCACCCTGGAACCCCAGGTTAGGTTGTCTTAGCCATAATCAGCCAGCCAGTAGGATTTGGAAGGAACAATGTGAGGAAACCCTCTCACTGAGGGACAGGCACTGTGGCGGCCCCCTCCCCCGAGTAGCACACCCGTGACAGGAGATATAGGTCCAGCCGCAGACATGTGGAAATCGAGCCTTCACAGGGCATGAGCGCCATTTTGCTGAACCCAGGCAGCCATGTTACCAAGCTCCACTAGCACAGGAATGCAGTGTAAGGTTTCTACCCTAAAAAGTCTCGCCTGCTCTGACCTCCCTGCAGGATGCATTGTGTCTATACAGGATTATCGGCCGGTTCCTTGGTCCAGCCGCAGACATGTGGAAATCGAGCCTTCTGAGAGCATGAGCGCCATTACATAGGATCCACGAAGCCTTGTTACATAGCTCCACTAGCATGGGATTGCAGTGTTAGGATTTACCCTAAAGTCTTGCTTGCTCTGACCTGCCTGCAGGGCTCCCCCGGTCCAGCCGCAGATATGTGGAAATCGAGCCTTCTGAGGGCATGAGCGCCATTACATAGGATCCACGAAGCCATGTTACATAGCTCCACTAGCATAGGATTGCAGTGTTAGGATTTACCATAAAGTCTTGCTTGCTCTGACCTCTCTGCAGGGCCCCAGGGTCTAGCCGCAGAAAAGTGGAAATCGAGCCCTAATGTCCATGGCTGATGCAGCTCCCCTGCAGGACCGATTAGGAATACTGCCTGGTGGAATAGGATGTGGAAGGATCCCCTGCAGTCACCTGCTTAACTTAGGACTTGTCTTCGTCTGTCATGCTTTTAACCTGCTCTTCGACCTGCACTCTATCCTGCTCTACAGCTACAATACCCTGCATCTAGTGCAGTCTACCAGTGGCTTTCTCCGTTTTCTTAGTGATCAGCTGACCAGGAGAGGCAAGGTCACCGGCAGTTCAGGCTGACCGGTGGTGAGTGAGCACATGTTTTTGAGTGAAGGACGACCTACACTTGCAGGCTAACAGCCTACCAGTATTTGGTAACGCGTCTGATGAAGTTATAGAATGTGCAGAAACATCATGATGTCACGTGAAGAGCCCTGAGCGACGAAGGAGCCTGTAAGTGTGACCATTTTTCCGTTACTCTATTCCATGTCTCAGTTTGTACCTCCTACCAGCTGTGATCACTACCCTATCGTTCTACAATCTCTCTGTAACTCTGCGACCTTGTGAGTGACCTGCCTACCCATTAACCTACGCACGTAGCCCTAGCTTCTGGTACTCTGGTGCTTATCGTGAGGAGTTAGCATGTAAGAAGACTGAGGGCAACGACATAGTACAGCTTTACCTAGGATAACCTACAGAGAAGTCAGAGCGGAGTCCACAGCTTACCATACTTCTCTCACCCTCCCAACCTCGTGGGGAACCTGGGCTTGGGTTAGGAAGGCTCACAACCTCATAGACAGTCTGGGCTCAAGTTGGGAAGGTACTCAGAGTAGGATGTCCAAAGGCAGTGGATGGGAAGCGAATAACCTAGTGGGGTGACCAGTGGGGAACTTTGGTATCCTACCTCGGGCTTCTAAGAGGCTGGGCTTATCCTTGGCTGTCCCTCTGAATTCAGTGGGGCGCCCTGTGGCAGTAACATGTCACTCACGAAACCAGCCTAACCTCTCTTCCCCCTGGGGATGAGGGACCACCTTAGAAACTGGGATTTAGGACTGCCTTAATTCACCACCCTGGAACCCCAGGTTAGCTTGTCTTAGCCATAATCAGCCAGCCAGTAGGATTTGGAAGGAACAATGTGAGTAAACCATCTCACTGAGGGACAGACCCTGTGGCGCCCCCCCCCACCCGAGTAGAACACCCGTGACTGGAGATATAGGTCCAGCCGCAGACATGTGGAAATCGAGCCTTCACAGGGCATGAGCGCCATTTTGCTGAACCCAGGCAGCCATGTTACCTAGCTCCACTAGCACAGGAATGCAGTGTAAGGTTTCTACCCTAAAAAGTCTCGCCTGCTCTGACCTCCCTGCAGGATCCGTTGTGTCTATACAGGTAATGTCCATGGCTGATGCAGCTCCCCTGCAGGACCGATTAGGAATACTGCCTGGTGGAATAGGAAGTGGAAGGATACCCTGCAGTCACCTGCTTAACTTAGAACTTGTCTTCGTCTGTCATGCTTTTAACCTGCTCTTCGACCTGCACTCTATCCTGCTCTACAGCTACAATCCCCTGCAAATAGTGCAGTCTACCAGTGGCTTTCTCCGTTTTCTTAGTGATCAGCCGACCAGGAGAGGCAAGGTCACCGGCAGTTGAGGCTGACCGGTGGTGAGTGAGCACATGTTTTCGAGTGAAGGACGACCTACACTTGCAGGCTAACAGCCTGCCAGGATTTGGTAACGCATCTGATGAAGTGCTGGAATGTGCAGAAACATCATGATGTCCCGTGAAGAGCCCTGAGCGACGAAGGAGCCTGTAAATGTGACCATTTTTTCGTTACTCTATTCCATGTCTCAGTTTGTACCTTCTACCAGCTGTGATCACTACCCTATCGTTCTACAATCTCTCTGTAACTCTGCGACCTTGTGAGTGACCTGCCTACCCCTTAACCAACGCAGGTTGCCCTAGCTTCTGGTACTCAGGTGCTTATCGTGAGGAGTTAGCATGTAAGAAGACTGAGGGTAACGACATAGTACAGCTTTACCTAGGATAACCTACAGAGAAGTCAGAGCGGAGTCCACAGCTTACCATACTTCTCTCACCCTCCCAACCTCGTGGGGAACCTGGGCTTGGGTTAGGAAGGCTCACAACCTCAAAGACAGTCTGGGCTCAAGTTGGGAAGGTACCCAGAGTAGGATGTCCAAAGGCAGTGGATGGGAAGCGAATAACCTAGTGTGGTGACCAGTGGGGAACTTTGGTATCCTACCTCGGGCTTCTAAGAGGCTGGGCTTATCCCTGGCTGTCCCTCTGAAGGCAGTGGGGCGCTCTGTGGCAGTAACATGTCACTCACGAAACCAACCTAACCTCTCTTCCCCCTGGGGATGAGGGACCACCTTAGAAACTGGGATTTAGGACTGCCTTAATTCACCACCCTGGAACCCCAGGTTAGCTTGTCTTAGCCATAATCAGCCAGCCAGTAGGATTTGGAAGGAACAATGTGAGTAAACCATCTCACTGAGGGACAGGCCCTGTGGCGCCCCCCCCCGAGTAGCACACCCGTGACAGGAGATATAGGTCCAGCCGCAGACATGTGGAAATCGAGCCTTCACAGGGCATGAGCGCCATTTTGCTGAACCCAGGCAGCCATGTTACCTAGCTCCACTAGCACAGGAATGCAGTGTAAGGTTTCTACCCGAAAAAGTCTCGCTTGCTCTGACCTCCCTGCAGGATGCGTTGTGTCTATACAGGATTATCGGCCGGTTCCTTGGTCCAGCCGCAGACATGTGGAAATCGAGCCTTCTGAGGGCATGAGCGCCATTACATAGGATCCACGAAGCCATGTTACATAGCTCCACTAACATATGATGGCAGTGTTAGGATTTACCCTAAAGTCTTGCTTGCTCTGACCTGCCTGCAGGGCTCCCCCGGTCCAGCCGCAGATATGTGGAAATCGAGCCTTCATAGGGCGTGAGCGCCATTATAGAGTAGTGGCAGCTATGTAAGAATTTGATATTATTTACTAAGAATTTGATATTTATTAAAGAATTTGATATTATTTACTAAGATTTTAGTAAGGCATTTGATAGAGTTCCGCACCAAAGACTGTTGAAGAAAGTAGCAGCTCATGGCATTGGGGGAAGAGTGCTCTCGTGGATCGAATCATGGCTCACAGACAGGAAGCAGAGAGTGTCCATAAATGGGGTTAAATCCGAGTGGGGATCAGTAACAAGTGGCGTTCCACAGGGATCAGTCTTGGGCCCGTTGTTGTTTGTAATATATATCAATGATCTTGATGAAGGAATTACTAGTGATATGAGCAAATTCGCCGATGACACGAAGATAGGTAGGATAACTGATTCAAACGTAGATGTTAGGGAACTTCAGGAGGATTTAGACAAACTCTACTCTTGGTCAGAAAAGTGGCAGATGCAGTTCAATGTAGATAAATGCAAGGTTCTGAAGCTCGGGAGTGTCCATAACCCTAGCACTTATAAGTTAAATAATGTAGAACTTAGCCATACAGATTGCGAAAAGGACTTGGGGGTTATGGTAAGCAGCAACCTTAAACCAAGACAGCAATGCCTAAGCATACGTAATAAGGCAACAGAAGTCCAGAGGTCATACTGCAGCTTTATACATCATTAGTAAGGCCTCGCCTAGATTATGCAGCTCAATTCTGGTCTCCATATTACAGAATGGACATAAATTCGTTAGAAAACATTCAGCATAAGATGACTAAATTAATACATAGCATTAGAAATCTTCCTTATGAAGAAAGATTGAAGACTCTTAAGTTACATTCACTTGTTAGACGAAGAATGGAAGGAGACCTGATCGAAGTGTATAAGTGGAAGATAGGTATTAATAAAGGGGATATTAACAAGGTCTTGAGGATATCTCTCCAAGAGAGAACCCGCAGTAATGGATTTAAATTAGATAAGTTTAGATTTAGAAAGGACATAGGAAAGTATTGGTTTGGAAATAGGGTAGTTGATGAGTGGAACAGTCTACCTAGTTGGGTTATTGAGGCTAGGACTTTGAGTAGTTTCAAATTTAGGTTGGATAAGTACATGAGTGGGAGGGGTTGGATTTGAGTGGGACTTGCACATCGGATGTGGAAATTTATTTGGTCCAAATAGTTCCACAGCTCAGATCCATCATGGCCGTTGGGTCGGCTGCGCCGGGCGGCCCTTAAACCCTCCCAAACAAAGCATTCTCTGGTTGGCGGTTGTTGGTAAGCTTATTTAATTTATAGATTTACTCTTCAGGGAAGGAGTAGGTAGTTTACTGATAGTATATTAATATTAGGATTATTGAGGCATCTGTAGATAATAATAGTGTAGACCTTAACATAGGTAGTAATAGGCCGATAATGTAGGCAAACACTAGGATAAGTTAGCTAGGGAGAACTGGCAGCCCTAGCTTGAATTACGAGGCGCAGGTCACAAGACAGAATAGCATCCTTCTTACGACAGACTCCAACTGGACAAGACGTGCCGTGATCAGCAGACGACACCCCCACGTGTCTTCACATCTGAGACCTGGGGAAATCTGGTAGAGGCACCTCGATGTACCGTAGATGACCTCCTCCATCAGCCCATACAGTAAGACAAGATCTTCACTTTTTCCCGTGGGTTCTGGCCAGTGTCTTGGGAGATCGTGGGTGAGTTTTAACTGTGGGCCCGGTGTGCAACAGAGAGAGCATGCCCAGTAAGTACCAGTGTCTCAGAGCCGTCTGAAGCTAGTGTCTGAGTCTGCATAGTTATACTAGGGGATACATACCCTCTTGGATATAGGAATTTCTGAGGTGCAGGCAGGACACTAATTACGATTGAATATTGCAGGAATTAATGCTCCCGGTTGCACGTGGTTTCTGAGGGGGAGTCCAAAGGGGCTACGACTAGCTTAGGGAAGTGAAGATCAGGATATATGCTGCAACACCAAGTAAGTTAGTCCTTTATACGTGCATGCAGGCGAGGTTTCTTGCAATACCAATCATTTGTGAAAATCTGTCCTATAAGCCACTTGTGAGGCTGAGGTACCCACCTCAGAGCTCGGTGTCAACAGAGTTTGCCAGGGTAGGCGACTCACTTGGAGACAGACCAAACAAATTTTCACAAAAGTGGTCCTTCGAAAACCGTGATGTTTAATAGCTAGGTTAAGCTATCATAGCTAGGCCACAGTTAGGAACCAGTTTAACAGAGTTAGGTTAAGCTATCATACCTAGGCCACAGTTAGGAACCAGTTTAACAGAGTTAGGTTAAGCTATCATAGCTAGGTCACAGTTAGGAACCAGTTTAAAAAAGTTAGGTTAAGTTAGTACACCTAGGTCAAAGTTACATAGAGGCTAGGCCAAGCTGACTATACACAGAAGTTGTTATTTGCAGTAATTTACAGACAGGCCAGGTAGGCTAGAGAAGCTTGTGAATTTAATTATTTACAGTGATTACAAGTAATCCAGAGTAGGAGACTTGTGTGTTGATTACTTACAGTGGATTTGCAAGGTAGCCACAGTTAGGCTAGGCTTGTGCAAATTTTTACAAAGGTTATAGTAGCTAGGACAGATTTAACCTAGTTATTATTTACAGGGAGTTATAAAGCCAGGTTTAAGTTATAGCACACTAGCTAGGTTAGGATTTACCTTATCCAACCATCCACGCTAGACAGAGTAAGCTGGGCACAGGCCAAGCTGTTTACATACATTATTTATTTACTGTTTCACAAGTTGAATTGTTGAATTTACGTGTGTTAACCAAGTGATTTTAATTTGTATACTGCACTTTTATTGTGATTTTCATTGTCTTCGATTCATGTTAATGTGGGATTTGTGAATTATACCTGAGACTAGGTTAAGCCCTGTAATTGTTTGCTGGCATTGTACAGTTAAGTGCTAGGTTAAGCTTTCACATCGATACACATCTTTGATTGGGATTTGAGAGCTAACAGTGTACATTTTTGATTCATAGTAGAGTCAATATAACAAAGGGAATTGTTAAGCTTGTTGAGAAGCCTTAAGACTCGTTCATTCTTGCCTAATACCGTTCGTGCTGTGAGGTGGGCTAATTGAAGTACAAATTAGTACCGTGATCTTAACTAAACCGCAACTATGGTAGGTGAAGATGCAGTACCAGCTGTCCCAGCTCTAAGTCAATTAAAGCGGTCTATGGGAGCCTATAAGGGGCGCCTGAGCAAAGCATGTGAGGAGTGTCGTACAGTCAGGCAAGATCCAGACGTAGACTGGGAGGAACTGGAGAGTTGCCTGAAACCTTTGGAGCAAAGACTGGAGGCCTTTGAGAAATCATTTATCCTTTATGAGACAGAGGCCTATACTACAGGTGAGGCTGAATATACAGTCGAAGTAGCACGGACGGACTATGACGAACGAAGGGCAGAGTGTAAAGCAGAGTTGAGACTCTGCAGGCAGTTAATAAAGACTTTGAAGGCCGGTACAGCAGGGGCAGCAAATGTTTCAAGGAACACGAACAACAGCACGCCTGTTAATGTGTTGCCCAGATTGCCCCAGTTGAATTTACCAACGTTTGACGGAACCTTAACAGAGTACATTGCTTTCTGGGATCAGTTTAAAGCCCAGATAGATGACAGAGATGATTTGTCAGATGCCGTCAAGTTACAATATTTACGTTCACAGCTCAAGGGTAAAGCCTTGGACTTGGTCCGGCATTACCAAACCACCGACACCAATTACCAACATGCCAAAGACCAATTAAAGGACGCGTTTGGCAACACTGAGGAGATAAAGGTAGCTATACTTTATCGGTTGTTGGATCTAGAGGCTTGTCGCCATGATCGTCAGAGCCTAGAGAAGTTCCGAATCGAAGTTATGAGTTTGACGAATAGTCTTAAAGATTTACATGATTGGGGTAAGTCGGAATGGTTCATCAGTCAGGTGATTCAGAGGAAACTGGCTGGCACTACAGTGCATGAGTTACACTTGAAATATCAGATGAATAGGTTCACGATAAAACAAATTATTGAAGGGTTAGGGGATCTCATATCTCACCTGAGCGTAGGTCAGGGGGAGAAATTACCTACCAAGGAGAAGTCGGTCAACTTCCCCAGACATTCGAGAGATAGACCTAAACCACCTCCTACTAAGGTAGGCACGTATTATGCCCAGGAAAGGATTACATGGACGAGTTCGTGTCTACGAGAAGGGTTATCAAGGAGGGTGTGGGCCTGTACAGGACTGGACAGCTGACGGATAATGAACAGGAAATGTGTTCCTTATTTAATGACTATTTTTTGTCAGTTTTTACACAGGAAGATGTAAATGAGATTCCAGTAATTAACAATTATTTAGTTCCTGATGAATTTAAGTTAACTAATATTACTGTCACGAGGGACATGGTTATTAAACAGATAGACAAACTGAAACAAAATAAGTCCCCGGGACCCGATGAGTTGTTTTCAAGGGTACTTAAGGAATGCAAGATGGAGCTTAGTCAGCCGTTAACGAGTGTATTCAATGCGTCCATCCTTACCAGTGTTGTGCCAGAGTTGTGGAAGATGGCTAATGTGGTTCCTATATTCAAATCAGGGGATAAGTCCACTCCTTCAAATTACCGTCCAATAAGCCTGACATCTATAGTGGGCAAGTTATTAGAATCAATTATAGCTGACATTATCAGAAGTCACCTTCAAGAGCATAACTTGATAAATGAATCTCAGCATGGATTCACGAGAGGTCGTTCCTGCCTGACAAACTTACTGACGTTCTTCAATAGAACATTTGAGGCAGTTGACAGTGATAAGGAATATGATATTGTTTATTTGGATTTTAGTAAAGCCTTCGACAGAGTACCTCACAAGAGACTCTTAAGAAAAGTGGCAGCTCATGGTATAGGAGGTAAAGTTCTAGCATGGATTGAGGCATGGCTTACCAATAGAAAGCAGAGAATGTTTTCGAGTGAAGGACGACCTACACTTGCAGGCTAACAGCCTGCCAGGATTTGGTAACGAGTCTGATGAAGTGCTGGAATGTGCAGTGGTGACGTGTACTTAGCTCTGTGAAGACCTGTTTGTGTGCTCTCTGTGAATCTGAACCAGGATGCCCTCTCTTGAGCAGCTTTACCAGCAGCTGAGAGAAGAACTCAGAGTTGCTAAACTGGAGATACGGCGATTAACGGAGGAGAACAAGAGGATTCGTAGTAATCCACCTGTTGTGAGTCCCCAGGTTAAGAAGGGAGCTTGGTCAGTGGCCGGGCAACATGGAACCAAGCTGAAGATTAAGAAAACGGTTGGAGAGGCAGAAACAACGAGAAACCAGAAGACTGCCGTGGAAACTTCCAACTCATTCTCGGTGCTACCTGACGAATGTGAGTGTTCTACTGGGAATGCCACAACGAGCACCAAGGAAGCATTGGCAGACGTGAGTGAGACATCCCTAGAAACCCCAACGAAGACCATCGAGAACGTCATGACGAATTCTACAAGTGGTGTAATGCTACCTGGCGAATGTGAGTCGACTACTCGGAGCATCACTACGGACGACGCCAAGGAAGGTAAAAACATTGTTGTTGTTGGGGATAGCCAGATTAGGTACATGGATAGGGCATTCTGTTTGAAGGATAGGAGTAGGAGGCAGAGAGTATGTTTTCCTGGGGCTGGGATGAAGGATATTGTTAGCCGTCTGGATGACATCATGAGAGGTAATGGGAGCAATCCTATTATCTGTCTCAGTGCTGGAGGCAACGATGTTGGCAGACGTAGGAGTGAGGACCTGATTAGCAGGTATAGGTCAGCAATAGAGATAATTAGGAAGAAGGGTGGCAAACCTGTCATATGTGGCATTTTGCCAAGGAGAGGAGTTGGAAATGAATGGTTGTCCAGAGCAATTGGTGTCAATTGCTGGCTGGACAAATACTGTAAGGAAAATGCGGTAACATTCATTGACAACTGGGACCTCTTCTATGGCAGAAATGACATGTATGCCAGGGATGGGGTTCACTTGTCTAGGTGTGGGGTGGGAGCACTGGCCAACGCAGTGGAGGGAGCTGTTAGGTCTTTAAACTAGGAATAGTTAGTGGTATGGGTTTTGGCGGGAAAACTGTGAAGTCGCAGGGTAGTAATATGAGTACTAGGAGAACTAGTAATAGGCAAAATGAGGTGGATATTGGAAAGCCAGTGGCACTAATTGACAAGGACAGTAATAGGTTTAGTGGAATAACAGAAAGGAGCAGGAAGGGTAAAGAGATAGGAGGGTCATTAAATATTTATTACACAAATAGTCGCAGTGCTAGGAATAAGATGGACGAGTTGAGACTAGTTGCTAGTGCAGGTAACATAGATGTATTTGCCATTACTGAGACGTGGTTTAATTCAAAAAGTCGGGACATGCCTGCAGAATGTCACATTCAGGGTTTTAAATTGTTCCAAGTAGATAGAAGTATCGGGAAGGGGGGTGGGGTGGCATTGTATGTCCGAGATCGCTTGAACTGTTGCATAAAAACGGGTATTAAGTCTGAAGTAACACATACAGAGTCTGTTTGGATAGAATTTTCAGAGGGGCATGAAAAATTAATTTTAGGTGTGATATACCGTCCCCCAAATTTAGATAGGGACCAGGGGAGACTACTATGGGAGGAAATTGTTAGGGCCACAAGGCACGATAATGTAGTAATTCTAGGAGATTGAACACTAAAATGGTATAAAATACCGACAGGTTGTTAGGTAAGACACATATGCAACAGTTAGGTATCTTTATTATGAAACGTTTCGCCTACACAGTAGGCTTCTTCAGTCAAGTACAGAAAAGTTGATAGAAGCAGAAGATACTTGAAGACGATGTAATCAGTCCATCACCCTTAAAGTTTTGAGGTGGTCAGTCCCTCAGTCTGGAGAAGAGCATTGTTCCATAGTATGAAACAATATTGTTTCATACTATGGAACAATGCTCTTCTCCAGACTGAGGGACTGACCACCTCAAAACTTTAAGGGTGATGGACTGATTACATCGTCTTCAAGTATCTTCTGCTTCTATCAACTTTTCTGTACTTGACTGAAGAAGCCTACTGTGTAGGCGAAACGTTTCATAATAAAGATACCTAACTGTTGCATATGTGTCTTACCTAACAACCTGTCGGTATTTTATACCATTTTAATGTTCAATCTGTCAGACACTGCAACACAAGGGTATCTTGGTACAGACCTGCAATCAACTTCGACAACTTCCACTAGTGAGAGCGGCTGGATTTGAGAGGGACCTGACCTTTCAACATCTGAGTTCTTACCTCTCCTAGTGGCCTACGTCTCACCTCTTGGCGCTATAAAAAGCTCCATCCTGTCACTTCATCTCCATATTGTTTCATACTATGGAACAATGCTCTTCTCCAGACTGAGGGACTGACCACCTCAAAACTTTAAGGGTGATGGACTGATTACATCGTCTTCAAGTATCTTCTGCTTCTATCAACTTTTCTGTACTTGACTGAAGAAGCCTACTGTGTAGGCGAAACGTTTCATAATAAAGATACCTAACTGTTGCATATGTGTCTTACCTAACAACCTGTCGGTATTTTATACCATTTTAATGTTCAATCTGTCAGACACTGCAACACAAGGGTATCTTGGTACAGACCTGCAATCAACTTCGACAACTTCCACTAGTGAGAGCGGCTGGATTTGAGAGGGACCTGACCTTTCAACATCTGAGTTCTTACCTCTCCTAGTGGCCTACGTCTCACCTCCTGGCGCTATAAAAAGCTCCATCCTGTCACTTCTTCTCCATATTGTTTCATACTATGGAACAATGCTCTTCTCCAGACTGAGGGACTGACCACCTCAAAACTTTAAGGGTGATGGACTGATTACATCGTCTTCAAGTATCTTCTGCTTCTATCAACTTTTCTGTACTTGACTGAAGAAGCCTACTGTGTAGGCGAAACGTTTCATAATAAAGATACCTAACTGTTGCATATGTGCATATGTGTCTTACCTACTCAGTAACAGTCCCAGATTTTCGCTTAGCAGATCTTATCATCTGTTGACTGGGGTAACGAAGAGAGCTATCAATATGACAGTTTTCTGAACACAATACATGCTGCTCAAAGAACGTTTATCCCTTATAAGGAAATTAGATCAAATAGAAATGACCCAAAATGGATGAATAATAGGCTGAAATATCTACTAGGGCATAAGAAAGGAATTTATAGGCGTATCAAAAGAGGCGAGGGTCATCTTATGAATCAGTATATTGACATTAAGAGGGACATTAAAAAGGGGATAAGAAAAGCTAAAAGGGACTATGAAATTAAAGTTGCTAGGGATTCTAAAACTAACCCAAAAAGTTTTTTCCAGGTATATAGAACAAAAGTCAGAGATAAGATAGGTCCCCTTAAAAATAACTATGGGCATCTTACTGACAAAGAGAATGAAATGTGCTCGATTTTAAATAATTATTTTCTCTCGGTTTTTACACAGGAAGACACTAATAATATTCCGGTAATTAATTTTTATAGTGGATCAGAAGAAGATAAATTATGTAACATCACAGTCACTAGTGAAATGGTTGTGAAGCAGATAGACCGACTGAAGCAAAATAAGTCACCGGGTCCTGATGAGGTTTTTTCAAGGGTTCTTAAGGAATGCAAAATGGAAGTCTGTGAACCATTAACTAATATTTTTAATTTATCTCTTCAAACAGGTGTAGTGTCTGATATGTGGAAGATGGCTAATGTAATTCCTATTTTTAAAACAGGGGACAAGTCGTTACCGTCAAATTACCGCCCAATAAGCCTGACCTCAATTGTAGGCAAATTACTAGAGTCAATTATAGCTGAGATTATAAGAAGCCATCTCGATAAGCATAGCTTGATTAATGATACTCAGCATGGATTCACAAGAGGCCGGTCTTGTCTAACTAATTTATTAACTTTCTTCAGTAAAGCTTTTGAGGCTGTTGACCACGATAAAGAATTTGATATTATTTACTTAGATTTTAGTAAGGCATTTGATAGAGTTCCGCACCAAAGACTGTTGAAGAAAGTAGCAGCTCATGGCATTGGGGGAAGGGTGCTCTCGTGGATCGAATCATGGCTCACAGACAGGAAGCAGAGAGTGTCCATAAATGGGGTTAAATCCGAGTGGGGATCAGTAACAAGTGGCGTTCCACAGGGATCAGTCTTGGGCCCGTTGTTGTTTATAATATATATCAATGATCTTGATGAAGGAATTACTAGTG
Source organism: Cherax quadricarinatus (assembly GCF_038502225.1). Classification (NCBI taxonomy): domain Eukaryota; kingdom Metazoa; phylum Arthropoda; class Malacostraca; order Decapoda; family Parastacidae; genus Cherax; species Cherax quadricarinatus. Next base: position 24,124 of record NW_027199144.1, read on the forward strand.
ATATGAGCAAATTCGCCGATGACACGAAGATAGGTAGGATAATTGATTCAAACGTAGATGTTAGGGAACTTCAGGAGGATTTAGACAAACTCTACTCTTGGTCAGAAAAGTGGCAGATGCAGTTCAATGTAGATAAATGCAAGGTTCTGAAGCTCGGGAGTGTCCATAACCCTAGCACTTATAAGTTAAATAATGTAGAACTTAGCCATACAGATTGCGAAAAGGACTTGGGGGTTATGGTAAGCAGCAACCTTAAACCAAGACAGCAATGCCTAAGCGTACGTAATAAGGCAAATAGATTACTGGGATTTATATCAAGAAGTGTAAGCAACAGAAGTCCAGAGGTCATACTGCAGCTTTATACATCATTAGTAAGGCCTCACCTAGATTATGCAGCTCAATTCTGGTCTCCATATTACAGAATGGACATAAATTCGTTAGAAAACATTCAGCGTAGGATGACTAAATTAATACATAGCATTAGAAATCTTCCTTATGAAGAAAGATTGAAGACTCTTAAGTTACATTCACTTGTTAGACGAAGAATGAGGGGAGACCTGATCGAAGTGAACTACGTTTGGTAGCATGTGCTGGGAACTTTGATATCATTGCATTAACTGAAACGTGGTATGATTTAAAGAGTCGGGATATGACTGCTGAGTGTAATATTCAGGGATTTAAGTTATTCAATGTGGATAGATGTAATGGGAAGGGGGGAGGAGTTGCATTGTATGTTCGAGAAAATATTAATTGTTGCATAAAAACAGGTATAAAAATAGATGGAGCAGTAACAGAGTCTGTTTGGGTAGAGTTCGTGGAGGGTCAAGAAAAACTAATTCTAGGTGTAATATACCGACCTCCAGGCTTGGATCACGATAGAGGGAGACTTCTTTGGGACGAAATTGTTAGGGCTTCTGGACACAGTAACGTAGTCATAGTAGGGGACTTTAACTTTAGCCAAATTGACTGGAATTCTTTGACAGGTAATCTAGAGTCCAGTGACTTCATGGAAACAGTTCAGGACTGTTTTCTGAAACAGAGTGTAACTGAACCTACCAGGGGTAATAATTTGCTAGACCTAGTCTTGTCAAATAAGGAAACACTCGTGAATAATCTGGAGATCACTGAAGAGCTTGGCGCAAGTGATCACAAATCCATCACCTTTAGCATTAATTGGGAATGCAAGAATAATGATAATACAGTAAAAATCCCCGATTTTCGTTCTGCCGATTATAATGGACTTAGGGAACATCTGTCTAATCTTGATTGGGGTTATCTAGCTAATGATTTTATTGACGATAATCATACTTATGAATATGAAGGGATCTGCTTTTATGATTGTTTTCTTTAACAGGAGGGCATCTATTGACGTGTACTTAGCTCTGTGAAGACCTGTTTGTGTGCTCTCTGTGAATCTGAACCAGGATGCCCTCTCTTGAGCAACTTTACCAGCAGCTGAGAGAAGAGCTCAGAGTTGCTAAACTGGAGATACGGCGATTAACGGAGGAGAACAAGAGGATTCGTAGTAATCCTCCTGTTGTGAGTCCCCAGGTTAAGAGGGGAGCTTGGTCAGTGGCCGGGCAACATGGAACCAAGCTGAAGATCAAGAAAACGGTTGGAGAGGCAGAAACAACGAGAAACCAGAAGACTACCGTGGAAACTTCCAACTCATTCTCGGTGCTACCTGACGAATGTGAGTGTTCTACTGGGAATGCCACAACGAGCACCAAAGAAGCATTGGCAGACGTGAGTGAGACATCCCTAGAAACCCCAACGAAGACCATCGAGAACGTCTTGACGAATTCTACAAGTGGTGTAATGCTACCTGGCGAATGTGAGTCGACTACTCGGAGCATCACGACGGACGACGCCAAGGAAGGTAAAAACATTGTTGTTGTTGGGGATAGCCAGATTAGGTACATGGATAGGGCATTCTGCTTGAAGGATAGGAGTAGGAGGCAGAGAGTGTGTTTTCCTGGGGCTGGGATGAAGGATATTGTTAGCCGTCTGGATGACATCATGAGAGGTAATGGGAGCAATCCTATTATCTGTCTCAGTGCTGGAGGCAACGATGTTGGCAGACGTAGGAGTGAGGACCTGATTAGCAGGTATAGGTCAGCAATAGAGATAATTAGGAGGAAGGGTGGGAAACCTGTCATATGTGGCATTTTGCCAAGGAGAGGAGTTGGAAATGAATGGTTGTCCAGAGCAATTGGTGTCAATTGCTGGCTGGACAAATACTGTAAGGAAAATGCGGTAACATTCATTGACAACTGGGACCTCTTCTATGGCAGAAATGACATGTATGCCAGGGATGGGGTTCACTTATCTAGGTGTGGGGTGGGAGCACTGGCCAACGCAGTGGAGGGAGCTGTTAGGTCTTTAAACTAGGAATAGTTAGTGGTATGGGTTTTGGCGGGAAAACTGTGAAGTCGCAGGGTAGTAACATGAGTACTAGGAGAACTAGTAATAGGCAAAATGAGGTGGATATTGGAAAGCCAGTGGCACTAATTGACAAGGACAGTAATAGGTTTAGTGGAATAACAGAAAGGAGCAGGAAGGGTAAAGAGAGAGGAGGGTTATTAAGTATTTATTACACAAATAGTCGCAGTGCTAGGAATAAGATGGACGAGTTGAGACTAGTTGCTAGTGCAGGTAACATAGATGTATTTGCCATTACTGAGACGTGGTTTAATTCAAAAAGTCGGGACATGCCTGCAGAATGTCACATTCAGGGTTTTAAATTGTTCCAAGTAGATAGAAGTATCGGGAAGGGGGGTGGGGTGGCATTGTATGTCCGAGATCGCTTGAACTGTTGCATAAAAACGGGTATTAAGTCTGAAGTAACACATACAGAGTCTGTTTGGATAGAATTTTCAGAGGGGCATGAAAAATTAATTTTAGGTGTGATATACCGTCCCCCAAATTTAGATAGGGACCAGGGGAGACTACTATGGGAGGAAATTGTTAGGGCCACAAGGCACGATAATGTAGTAATTCTAGGAGACTTTAACTTTAGTCATATTGATTGGAATTTCTTGACTGGGAATTTAGAATCATACGATTTCTTAGAAGTAGTTCAGGATTGTTTTTTGAAGCAGTTTGTGACAGAACCTACAAGGGGTAATAACCTGCTTGACTTAGTTCTGGCAAACAATGAATCCCTTGTTAATAATTTAGAAGTTTCAGAGGAACTGGGTGCTAGCGACCACAAATCAATTACATTTAGAATTGAATGGAAGTATGATAGTAGGGATAACTCAGTAACAGTCCCAGATTTTCGCTTAGCAGATTACGATGGGCTTAGAGAACACTTATCATCTGTTGACTGGGGTAACGAAGAGAGCTATCAATATGACAGTTTTCTGAACACAATACATGCTGCTCAAAGAACGTTTATCCCTTATAAGGAAATTAGATCAAATAGAAATGACCCAAAATGGATGAATAATAGGCTGAAATATCTACTAGGGCATAAGAAAGGAATTTATAGGCGTATCAAAAGAGGCGAGGGTCATCTTATGAATCAGTATATTGACATTAAGAGGGACATTAAAAAGGGGATAAGAAAAGCTAAAAGGGACTATGAAATTAAAGTTGCTAGGGATTCTAAAACTAACCCAAAAAGTTTTTTCCAGGTATATAGAACAAAAGTCAGAGATAAGATAGGTCCCCTTAAAAATAACTATGGGCATCTTACTGACAAAGAGAATGAAATGTGCTCGATTTTAAATAATTATTTTCTCTCGGTTTTTACACAGGAAGACACTAATAATATTCCGGTAATTAATTTTTATAGTGGATCAGAAGAAGATAAATTATGTAACATCACAGTCACTAGTGAAATGGTTGTGAAGCAGATAGACCGACTGAAGCAAAATAAGTCACCGGGTCCTGATGAGGTTTTTTCAAGGGTTCTAAAGGAATGCAAAATGGAAGTCTGTGAACCATTAACTAATATTTTTAATTTATCTCTTCAAACAGGTGTAGTGTCTGATATGTGGAAGATGGCTAATGTAATTCCTATTTTTAAAACAGGGGACAAGTCGTTACCGTCAAATTACCGCCCAATAAGCCTGACCTCAATTGTAGGCAAATTACTAGAGTCAATTATAGCTGAGATTATAAGAAGCCATCTCGATAAGCATAGCTTGATTAATGATACTCAGCATGGATTCACAAGAGGCCGGTCTTGTCTAACTAATTTATTAACTTTCTTCAGTAAAGCTTTTGAGGCTGTTGACCACGATAAAGAATTTGATATTATTTACTTAGATTTTAGTAAGGCATTTGATAGAGTTCCGCACCAAAGACTGTTGAAGAAAGTAGCAGCTCATGGCATTGGGGGAAGGGTGCTCTCGTGGATCGAATCATGGCTCACAGACAGGAAGCAGAGAGTGTCCATAAATGGGGTTAAATCCGAGTGGGGATCAGTAACAAGTGGCGTTCCACAGGGATCAGTCTTGGGCCCGTTGTTGTTTATAATATATATCAATGATCTTGATGAAGGAATTACTAGTGATATGAGCAAATTCGCCGATGACACGAAGATAGGTAGGATAATTGATTCAAACGTAGATGTTAGGGAACTTCAGGAGGATTTAGACAAACTCTACTCTTGGTCAGAAAAGTGGCAGATGCAGTTCAATGTAGATAAATGCAAGGTTCTGAAGCTCGGGAGTGTCCATAACCCTAGCACTTATAAGTTAAATAATGTAGAACTTAGCCATACAGATTGCGAAAAGGACTTGGGGGTTATGGTAAGCAGCAACCTTAAACCAAGACAGCAATGCCTAAGCGTACGTAATAAGGCAAATAGATTACTGGGATTTATATCAAGAAGTGTAAGCAACAGAAGTCCAGAGGTCATACTGCAGCTTTATACATCATTAGTAAGGCCTCACCTAGATTATGCAGCTCAATTCTGGTCTCCATATTACAGAATGGACATAAATTCGTTAGAAAACATTCAGCGTAGGATGACTAAATTAATACATAGCATTAGAAATCTTCCTTATGAAGAAAGATTGAAGACTCTTAAGTTACATTCACTTGTTAGACGAAGAATGAGGGGAGACCTGATCGAAGTGTATAAGTGGAAGATAGGTATTAATAAAGGGGATATTAACAAGGTCTTGAGGATATCTCTCCAAGAGAGAACCCGCAGTAATGGATTTAAATTAGATAAGTTTAGATTTAGAAAGGACATAGGAAAGTATTGGTTTGGAAATAGGGTAGTTGATGAGTGGAACAGTCTACCTAGTTGGGTTATTGAGGCTAGGACTTTGGGTAGTTTCAAATTTAGGTTGGATAAGTACATGAGTGGGAGGGGTTGGATTTGAGTGGGACTTGCACATCGGAGCTTGTTTCTTGGGTGGCATTGAAAATTGGGTTGGTCAAATGTTTGTTAGTGGGATGAATTGTAAAGGACCTGCCTAGTATGGGCCAACAGGCCTGCTGCAGTGTTCCTCCTTTCTTATGTTCTTATGCATGTAAGAAGACTGAGGGCAACGACATAGTACAGCTTTACCTAGGATAACTTACAGAGAAGTCAGAGCGGAGTCCACAGCTTACCATACTTCTCTCACCCTCCCAACCTCGTGGGGAACCTGGACTTGGGTTAGGAAGGCTCACAACCTCATAGACAGTCTGGGCTCAAGTTGGGAAGGTACCCAGAGTAGGATGTCCAAAGGCAGTGGATGGGAAGCGAATAACCTAGTGTGGTGACCAGTGGGGAACTTTGGTATCCTACCTCGGGCTTCTAAGAGGCTGGGCTTATCCCTGGCTGTCCCTCTGAAGGCAGTGGGGCGCCCTGTGGCAGTAACATGTCATTCACGAAACCAACCTAACCTCTCTTCCCCCTGGGGATGAGGGACCACCTTAGAAACTGGGATTTAGGACTGCCTTAATTCACCACCCTGGAACCCCAGGTTAGGTTGTCTTAGCCATAATCAGCCAGCCAGTAGGATTTGGAAGGAACAATGTGAGTAAACCATCTCACTGAGGGACAGGCCCTGTGGCGGCCCCTCCCCCCCCCCCAGAGTAGCACACCCGTGACAGGAGATATAGGTCCAGCCGCAGACATGTGGAAATCGAGCCTTCACAGGGCATGAGCGCCATTTTGCTGAACCCAGGCATCCATGTTACCTAGCTCCACTAGCACAGGAATGCATAGTAAGGTTTCTACCCTAAAAAGTCTCGCTTGCTCTGACCTCCCTGCAGGATGCGTTGTGTCTATACAGGATTACCGGCCGGTTCCTTGGTCCAGCCGCAGACATGTGGAAATCGAGCCTGCTGAGGGCATGAGCGCCATTACATAGGATCCACGAAGCCATGTTACATAGCTCCACTAGCATAGGATTGCAGTGTTAGGATTTACCCTAAAGTCTTGCTTGCTCTGACCTGCCTCCAGGGCTCCCCCGGTCCAGCCGCAGATATGTGGAAATCGAGCCTACACAGGGCGTGAGCGCCATTATAGAGTACTGGCAGCCATGTTACCCAGCTCCACTAGCTTAGGAATGCAGTGTAAGTATTTTACCCTAATAGTCTTGCTTGCTCTGACCTCCCTGCAGGGCCCCAGGGTCTAGCCGCAGACATGTGGAAATCGAGCCTTCATAGGACATGAGCGCCATTTTGTAGGACCTAGGCAGCCAAGCCACAGAGCTCCACTAGCATGGGGATGCAGTGTTAGGATTTTACCCTAAGTCTCGCTTGCTCCGACCTTCTACAGGATACTGAATGCCTACACAGGAACATGGGCCTGTTCCCCATCTAAAGTAGGAGAAGGATTTCTGGATAACCTCCCTAGCCTTCCTTAATTATAGCTCCACTAGCATAGGATTGCAGTGTAAGGATTTATCCTGAAGTCTTGCTTGCTCTGACCTGCCTGCAGGGCTCTCCCGGTCCAACCGCAGACATGTGGAAATCGAGCCTTCATAGGGCGTGAGCCCCATTATAAAGTACTGGCAGCCATGTTACCCGGCTCCACTAGCTTAGGAATGCAGTGTAAGGATTTTACCCTATAAGTCTTGCTTGCTCTGACCTCCCTGCAGGGCCCCAGGGTCTAGCCGCAGACAAGTGGAAATCGAGCCCTAATGTCCATGGCTGATGCAGCTCCCCTGCAGGACCGATTAGGAATACTGCCTGGTGGAAAAGGATGTGGAAGGATCCCCTCCAGTCACCTGCTTAACTTAGAACTTGTCTTCGTCTGTCATGCTTTTAACCTGCTCTTCGACCTGCACTCTATCCTGCTCTACAGCTACAATCCCCTGCATCTAGTGCAGTCTACCAGTGGCTTTCTCCGTTTTCTTAGTGATCAGCTGACCAGGAGAGGCAAAGTCACCGGCAGTTGAGGCTGACCGGTGGTGAGTGAGCACATATTTTCGAGTGAAGGACGACCTACACTTGCAGGCTAACAGCCTGCCAGGATTTGGTAACGCGTCTGATGAAGTGCTGGAATGTGCAGAAACATCATGATGTCACGTGAAGAGCCCTGAGCGACGAAGGAGCCTGTAAGTGTGACCATTTTTCCGTTACTCTATTCCATGTCTCAGTTTGTACCTTCTACCAGCTGTGATCACTACCTATCGTTCTACAATCTCTCTGTGACTCTGCGACCTTGTGAGTGACCTGCCTACACCTTAACCTATGCAGGTAGCCCTAGCTTCTGCTACTCAGGTGCTTATCGTGAGGAGTTAGCATGTAAGAAGACTGAGGGCAACGACATAGTACAGCTTTACCTAGGATAACCTACAGAGAAGTCAGAGCGGAGTCCACAGCTTACCATACTTCTCTCACCCTCCCAACCTCGTGGGGAACCTGGACTTGGGTTAGGAAGGCTCACAACCTCATAGACAGTCTGGGCTCAAGTTGGGAAGGTACCCAGAGTAGGATGTCCAAAGGCAGTGGATGGGAAGCGAATAACCTAGTGTGGTGACCAGTGGGGAACTTTGGTATCCTACCTCGGGCTTCTAAGAGGTTGGGCTTATCCCTGGCTGTCCCTCTAAAGGCAGTGGGGCGCCCTGTGGCAGTAACATGTCACTCTCGAAACCAGCCTAACCTCTCTTCCCCCTGGGGATGAGGGACCACCTTAGAAACTGGGATTTAGGACTGCCTTAATTCACCACCCTGGAACCCCAGGTTAGCTTGCCTTAGCCATAATCAGCCAGCCAGTAGGATTTGGAAGGAACAATGTGAGTAAACCATCTCACTGAGGGACAGGCCCTGTGGCGCCCCCCCCCCCGAGAAGCACACCCGTGACAGGAGATATAGGTCCAGCCGCAGACATGTGGAAATCGAGCCTTCACAGGGCATGAGCGCCATTTTGCAGAACCCAGGCAGCCATGTTACCTAGCTCCACTAGCACAGGAATGCAGTGTAAGGTTTCTACCCTAAAAAGTTTCGCTTGCTCTGACCTCCCTGCAGGATGCGTTGTGTCTATACAGGATTATCGGCCGGTTCCTTGGTCCAGCCGCAGACATGTGGAAATCGAGCCTTCTGAAAGCATGAGCGCCATTACATAGGATCCACGAAGCCATGTTACATAGCTCCACTAGCATAGGATTGCAGTGTTAGATTTACCCTAAAGTCTTGCTTGCTCTGACCTGCCTGCAGGGCTCCCCCGGTCCAGCCGCAGATATGTGGAAATCGAGCCTTCATAGGGCGTGAGCGCCATTATAGAGTACTGGCAGCCATGTTACCCAGCTCCACTAGCTTAGGAATGCAGTGTAAGAATTTTACCCTAATAGTCTTGCTTGCTCTGACCTCGCTGTAGGGTCCCAGGGTCTAGCCGCAGACATGCTTCTGCAGTGTTTTAAAAATTGAGGTTGGAGAGTTGGAGGAGGAGGACTTGCTTCTCCAGGAGGAGATTAGGAGGCTGAAGGTCCACCTCAATGGGTCTGGGAGAGAGTGTGAGGTGGCTGGAGTTGTGGGAAATGAGGCTTCTAGCAGTGAGGTGCAGTCTGTCTCTCGCTGTGAGGAGGCTGTAGTTGGGGAGGTAGCAACGGCTACCAGCAATGAGGTGCAGCCCAGCACCTGCTACAAGTGGCGAGTGGTTCACAGTAATGGGAGGCGCATCAGAGTAAGGAAAGTTAAGAGTGAAGATCTGAAGGTGAAATCGCTTCTCTGTTCTTCAGGATGAATGTACTTCAGTGGCCAGTGAAGGTAAGGGTACTACTGCCCCTGCTAATGGAGGTAAGCACATTCTTGTGGTTGGTGACTCTCAGGTAAGATATATTGACCGTGCTTTTTGTAATAGGAATAAGAAGATGAGAGATAGAGTGTGCTTCCCTGGAGCTGGTGTTGGGGACATTGTCAACAGGCTGGATAATATCATGTCAGGTAATGAGAACAAGCCCATTATCTGTCTCAGTGCTGGTGGAAATGATATTGGGAAGGGTAGGAGAGAAGAGCTGCTAGATAAGTACAGGTCAGCTATAGATTTCATTAAGTCTAAGGGAGGGATCCCAATCATATGTAGCATCTTGCCTAGAAGGGGAGTAGGAAATGAATGGTTGTCTAGGGCAATTGGTGTAAATTGCTGGCTAGACAGATACTGCAAGGAACTTGCAATCCCATTCATTGACAACTGGAACAACTTTTATGGCAAACATGATATGTATGCAAGGGATGGGGTACATCTCTCTGGGGCAGGGGTGGTAGCACTTGCAGACTCGATTGAGAAGGCCATTGGTGAAATGCCTATGATTTTAAACTGATGGAAGATAGAGGTATGGGTGTGTGTGGGAAACAAGCAGGTTGCAACACTAGGGTTGGAAACAGTAAATGTATAAAAGGCATTCAGCATGAAGTTATAAATAAAGACAATAGATCAGGTCAGCAAACAAAGGGGGACAGCAGAGGGCAGCAAGGGACTAGCTCCCTTAAGGTTTACTATACTAATAGCAGGAGTGTAAGAAATAAGATAGATGAGCTAAGATTAATTGCAAGTGCAGGAAACATAGATATTATTGCTATAACAGAGACCTGGCTCAATCTGAAAGATAGAGAGATGCCCTCTGAATGTCACATACAAGGCTATAAATTATTCCACACTGACAGGGTCAACAGGAAAGGTGGTGGAGTAGCGATGTATGTCAGAGACAATTTAAATTGTTGTGTTAGACAAGATATTAAATTAGAAGCGTCAGCCACTGAATCTGTTTGGTTACAGCTTCTCGAGGGCCGAGAAAAACTAATTTTGGGTGTGATTTACAGGGCCCCAAATCTTGATAGGGAGTGCAGTAAACTTCTATGGGACGAAATTCGTAAGGCATCTACATACGAAAATGTTGTGCTAATGGGAGATTTCAACTATAGACAGATAGACTGGAGCAATTTGACAGGAAATTTAGAGTCAGGTGACTTTCTTGATACGATCCAGGATTGTTTTTTAAAACAGTTTGTGACAGAGCCAACTAGGGGAAATAACCTCCTTGACTTGGTTCTTGCCAGTAGGGAAACACTAATTAATAATCTTGAGGTTAATGATGAGCTTGGGGAAAGTGATCACAAATCACTCAGTTTTAATATATCATGGAATTCCCCTAATAATGGCAATCAAGTCTCCGTCCCTGACTTTCGCTTGGCTGATTTCATAGGACTGAAAAATTACTTAGGTGGGCTGAACTGGAATGACCTGACTAAGGGTCAGGTAGGTGGTGATGGTTGCCGATATGATGCTTTCCAGGGCATAGTTCTAGCTGCTCAGTCAAATTATGTTCCAAATAGGGAAATCAGATCAAACAAAAATTATCCTAAATGGATGAACAATAGATTAAAATATCTGATTGGTCAAAAGAGAGGCATATATAGGCAAATCAAAAGAGGAGAGGGGCAATTAAGAAATCGATATATTCAGTTAAAGAGAGAAATAAAAAAGGGAATTAGAAAAGCAAAAAGAGATTATGAGGTTAAAGTTGCAAGAGAATCGAAGACTAACCCAAAAGGATTCTTTCAGGTATACAGAAGTAAGATCAGGGACAAGATAGGCCCACTCAAAAGTTCCTCGGGTCAGCTCACTGACAGTGATAAGGAAATGTGTAGAATTTTTAACACATACTTCCTCTCAGTTTTTACACAGGAGGATACCAGCGATATTCCAGTAATGATAAATTATGTAGAACAGGACGATAATAAACTGTGCACGATTAGGGTCACAAGTGACATGGTCCTTAGGCAAATTGATAAATTAAAA
>NW_027199145.1:0-25000 GCF_038502225.1 Cherax quadricarinatus
CAGAACGTTGACAAGAAAAATATTTACTGAAAACAATAGAAAATGTGTTTAATTTCTGAAGAACTACCACAAAGATATATATTAATACTACATAATTAACAAAACTAAAAAAACTATATTATTGTAAAAGTTTCCAAGAAATAAATTGATGCCAAAATGACCTGAAAATTTCTCAAATACTGTTATGACTGACCACAACACTACTGAACTGACCACAACACTACTGACCACAACACTACTGACCACAACACTACTGACCACAACACTACTGACCACAACACTACTGACCACAACACTACTGACCACAACACTACTGACCACAACACTACTGACCACAACACTACTGACCACAACACTACTGACCACAACACTACTGACCACAACACTACTGACCACAACACTACTGACCACAACACTACTGACCACAACACTACTGACCACAACACTACTGACCACAACACTACTGACCACAACACTACTGACCACAACACTACTGACCACAACACTACTGACCACAACACTACTGACCACAACACTACTGACCACAACACTACTGACCACAACACTACTGACCACAACACTACTTACCACAACACTACTGACCACAACACTACTGACCACAACACTACTGACCACAACACTACTGACCACAACACTACTGACCACAACACTACTGACCACAACACTACTGACCACAACACTACTGACCACAACACTACTGACCACAACACTACTTACCACAACACTACTGACCACAACACTACTGACCACAACACTACTGACCACAACACTACTGACCACAACACTACTGACCACAACACTACTGACCACAACACTACTGACCACAACACTACTGACCACAACACTACTGACCACAACACTACTGACCACAACACTACTGACCACAACACTACTGACCACAACACTACTGACCACAACACTACTGACCACAACACTACTGACCACAACACTACTGACCACAACACTACTGACCACAACACTACTGACCACAACACTACTGACCACAACACTACTGACCACAACACTACTGACCAGAACACTACTGACCACAACACTACTGACCACAACACTACTGACCACAACACTACTGACCACAACACTACTGACCACAACACTACTGACCACAACACTACTGACCACAACACTACTGACCACAACACTACTGACCACAACACTACTGACCACAACACTACTGACCACAACACTACTGACCACAACACTACTGACCACAACACTACTGACCACAACACTACTGACCACACTACTGACACTACTGACCACAACACTACTGACCACAACACTACTGACCACAACACTACTGACCACAACACTACTGACCACAACACTACTGACCACAACACTACTGACCACAACACTACTGACCACAACACTACTGACCACAACACTACTGACCACAACACTACTGACCACAACACTACTGACCACAACACTACTGACCACAACACTACTGACCACAACACTACTGACCACAACACTACTGACCACAACACTACTGACCACAACACTACTGACCACAACACTACTGACCACAACACTACTGACCACAACACTACTGACCACAACACTACTGACCACAACACTACTGACCACAACACTACTGACCACAACACTACTGACCACAACACTACTGACCACAACACTACTGACCACAACACTACTGACCACTGACCACAACACTACTGACCACAACACTACTGACCACAACACTACTGACCACAACACTACTGACCACAACACTACTGACCACAACACTACTGACCACAACACTACTGACCACAACACTACTGACCACAACACTACTGACCACAACACTACTGACCACAACACTACTGACCACAACACTACTGACCACAACACTACTGACCACAACACTACTGACCACAACACTACTGACCACAACACTACTGACCACAACACTACTGACCATAACACTACTGGCCACAACACTACTGACCACAACACTACTGACCAGAACACTACTGACCACAACACTACTAACCACAACACTACTGACCACAACACTACTGACCACAACACTACTGACCACAACACTTCTGACCATAAGACTACTGACCACAACACTACTGACCATAAGACTACTAACCACAACACTACTGACCACAACACTACTGACCACAACACTACTGACCACAACACTACTGACCACAACACTTCTGACCATAAGACTACTGACCACAACACTACTGACCACAACACTACTGACCACAACACTACTGACCACAACACTACTGACCACAACACTACTGACCACAACACTACTGACCACAACACTACTGACCACAACACTACTGACCACAATACTACTGACCACAACACTACTGACCACAATACTACTGACCACAATACTACTGACCACAACACTACTGACCACAACACTACTGACCACAACACTACTGACCACAACACTACTGACCACAACACTACTGACCTCAACACTACTGACCAGAACACTACTGACCAGAACACTACTGACCAGAACACTACTGACCAGAACACTACTGGCCAGAACACTACTGACCAGAACAATACTGATCAGAACACTACTGACCAGAACACTACTGACCAGAACACTACTGACCAGAACAATACTGACCAGAACACTACTAACCAGAACACTACTGACCAGAACACTGCTGACCAGAACACTACTGACGAGAACGAAGACACTACTGAGCAGAACACTACTGACCAGAACAAAGACACTACTGACCAGAACACTACTGACCAGAACACTACTGACCATAATACTACCGACCAGAACAATGCTGACCAGAGCACTACTGAGCAGAACACTACTAACCAGAACAAAGACACTACTGACCAGAACACTACTGACCAGAATACTACCGCCCAGAACACTACTGACTAGAACACTACTGACCAGAACACTACTGACCAGAACACTACTGACCAGAACAAAAACGCTACTGAGCAGAACACTACTGACCAGAACAAAGACACTACTGACCAGAACACTGCTGACCAGAGCAAAGACACTACTAACCAGAACACTACTGACCAGAACAAAGACGCTACTGAGCAGAACGCTACTGACCAGAACAAAGACACTACTGACCAGAACACTACTGACCAGAACACTACTGACCAGAGCAAAGACACTACTGACCAGAACACTACTGACCAGAACAAATACACTACTGGCTAGAACACTACTGACCAGAACACTACTGACCAGAACAAAGACACTACCGACCAGAACAAAGACACTACTGGCCAGAACAAAGACACTACTGACCAGAACAAAGACACTACTGACCAGAACAAAAACACTACTGGCCAGAACAAAGACACCGCTGACCAGAACAAAGACACAACTGACCAGAACACTACTGACCAGAACAAAAACACTACTGACCAGAACACTACTGGCCAGAACAAAGACACTACTGACCAGAACAAAGACACTACTGACCAGAACAAAGACACTACTGACCAGAACAAAGACACTACTGACCAGTACAAAGACACTACTGACCAGAATACTACTGACCAGAATAAAGACACTGCTGAGCAGAACACTACTGACCAAACAAAGACACTACTGACCAGAACACTACTGACCAGAATAAAGACACTGCTGAGCAGAACACTACTGACCAAACAAAGACACTACTGACCAGAACACTACTGACCAGAACACTACTGACCAAACAAAGACACTACTGACCAGAACACTACTGACCAGAACACTACTGACCAGAACACTACTGACCAAACAAAGACACTACTGACCAGAACACTACTGACCAGAACACTACTGACCAAACAAAGACACTACTGACCAGAGCAAAAACACTACTGACCCGAACACTACTGGCCAAACAAAGACACTACTGACCAGAACAAAGACACTGCTGACCAGAACACTACTGACCAAACAAAGACACTACTGACCAGAACACTACTGACCAAACAAAGACACTACTGACCAAACAAAGACACTACTGACCAGAACACTACTGACCAAACAAAGACACTACTGACCAGAACACTACTGACCAAACAATGACACTATTGACCAGAACACTACTGACCAAACAAAGACACTACTGACCAGAACAAAGACACTACTGACCAGAACACTACTGACCAAACAAAGACACTACTGACCAGAACACTACTGGCCAAACAAAGACACTACTGATCTGAACACTACTGACCAAACAAAGACACTACTGACCATAACAAAGACACTACTGACCAGAACACTACTGGCCAAACAAAGACACTACTGACCAGAACAAAGACACGACTGATCATAACACTACTGACCAAACAAAGACACGAGTGACCAGAACAAAGACACTACTGACCAGAACACTACTGACCAAACAAAGACACTACTGACCAGAACAAAGACACTACTGACCAGAACACTACTGACCAAACAAAGACACTACTGACCAGAACAAAGACACTACTGACCAGAACACTACTGACCAAACAAAGACACTACTGACGAGAACAAAGACACTACTGACCAGAACAAAGACACTACTGACCAGAACAAAGACACTACTGACCAGAACAAAGACACTACTGACCAGAACAAAGACACTACTGACCAGAACAAAGACACTACTGACCAGAACAAAAACACTACTGACCAGAACGAAGACACTGCAGACCAGAACAAAGACACTACTGACCAGAACACTACTGACCAGACAAAAACATTACTAACCAGAACAAAAACACTACTCACCACAACAAAGACACTACTGACCAGAACACTACTGACCAGAAGAAAAACATTACTGACCAGAACAAAGACACTACTGACCAGAACAAAAACACTACTGACCAGAACAAAGACACTACTGACCAGAACAAAAACACTACTGACCAGAACAAAAACACTACTGACCACAACACTACTGACCACAACACTACTGACCATAACACTACTGGCCACAACACTACTGACCACAACACTACTGACCAGAACACTACTGACCACAACACTACTAACCACAACACTACTGACCACAACACTACTGACCACAACACTACTGACCACAACACTTCTGACCATAAGACTACTGACCACAACACTACTGACCACAACACTACTGACCACAACACTACGGACCACAACACTACTGACCACAACACTACTGACCACAACACTACTGACCACAACACTACTGACCACAACACTACTGACCACAATACCACTGACCACAACACTACTGACCACAATACTACTGACCACAATACTACTGACCACAACACTACTGACCACAACACTACTGACCACAACACTACTGACCACAACACTACTGACCACAACACTACTGACCACAACACTACTGACCAGAACACTACTGACCAGAACACTACTGACCAGAACACTACTGACCAGAACACTACTGACCAGAACACTACTGACCACAACACTACTGACCAGAACACTACTGACCACAACACTACTGACCACAACACTACTGACCAGAACAATACTGACCAGAACACTACTAACCAGAACATTACTGACCAGAACACTGCTGACCAGAACACTACTGACGAGAACGAAGACACTACTGAGCAGAACACTACTGACCAGAACAAAGACACTACTGACCAGAACACTACTGACCAGAACACTACTGACCATAATACTACCGACCAGAACAATACTGACCAGAGCACTACTGAGCAGAACACTACTAACCAGAACAAAGACACTACTGACCAGAACACTACTGACCAGAATACTACCGCCCAGAACACTACTGACTAGAACACTACTGACCAGAACACTACTGACCAGAACACTACTGACCAGAACAAAAACGCTACGGAGCAGAACACTACTGACCAGAACAAAGACACTACTGACCAGAACACTGCTGACCAGAGCAAAGACACTACTAACCAGAACACTACTGACCAGAACAAAGACGCTACTGAGCAGAACGCTACTGACCAGAACAAAGACACTACTGACCAGAACACTACTGACCAGAGCAAAGACACTACTGACCAGAACACTACTGACCAGAACAAATACACTACTGGCTAGAACACTACTGACCAGAACACTACTGACCAGAACAAAGACACTACCGACCAGAACAAAGACACTACTGCCCAGAACAAAGACACTACTGACCAGAACAAAGACACTACTGACCAGAACAAAAACACTACTGGCCAGAACAAAGACACCGCTGACCAGAACAAAGACACAACTGACCAGAACACTACTGACCAGAACAAAAACACTACTGACCAGAACACTACTGGCCAGAACAAAGACACTACTGACCAGAACAAAGACACTACTGACCAGAACAAAGACACTACTGACCAGAACAAAGACACTACTGACCAGTACAAAGACACTACTGACCAGAATACTACTGACCAGAATAAAGACACTGCTGAGCAGAACACTACTGACCAAACAAAGACACTACTGACCAGAACACTACTGACCAGAATAAAGACACTGCTGAGCAGAACACTACTGACCAGAATAAAGACACTGCTGAGCAGAACACTACTGACCAGAACACTACTGACCAAACAAAGACACTACTGACCAGAACACTACTGACCAGAACACTACTGACCAGAACACTACTGACCAAACAAAGACACTACTGACCAGAACACTACTGACCAGAACACTACTGACCAGAACACTACTGACCAAACAAAGACACTACTGACCAGAACACTACTGACCAGAACACTACTGACCAAACAAAGACACTACTGACCAGAACACTACTGACGAAACAAAGACACTACCGACCAGAACACTACTGACCAGAACACTACTGACCAAACAAAGACACTACTGACCAGAACACTACTGACCAAACAAAGACACTACGGACCAGAACACTACTGACTAAACAAAGACACTACTGATCAGAACACTGCTAACCAGAACACTACAGATCAAACAAAGACACTACTGACCAGATCACTACTGACCAAACTAAGACACTACTAACCAGAACACTACTGACCAAACAAAGACACTGCTGACCTGCTGACCAGGACACTACTGACAAAACAAAGACACTACTGACCAGAACTCTACTGACCAAACAATGACACTATTGACCATAACACTACTGACCAAACTAAGACACTACTGACCAGTACAAAGACACTACTGACCAGAACACTACTGACCAAACAAAGACACTACTGACCAGAACACTACTGACCAAACAAAGACACTACTGCCCAGAACAAAGACACTACTGACCAGAACACTACTGACCAAACAAAGACACTACTGACCAGAACAAAGACACGACTGACCAGAACAAAGACACTACCGATCAGAACACTACTTATCAAACAAAGACACTACTGACCAGAGCAAAAACACTACTGACCCGAACACTACTGGCCAAACAAAGACACTACTGACCAGAACAAAGACACTGCTGACCAGAACACTACTGACCAAACAAAGACACTACTGACCAGAACACTACTGACCAAACGAAGACACTACTGACCATAACAAAGACACTACTGACCAGAAAACTACTGACCAAACAAAGACACTGCTGACCAGAACACTACTGACCAGAACACTACTGACCAAACAATGACACTATTGACCAGAACACTACTGACCAAACAAAGACACTACTGACCAGAACAAAGACACTACTGACCAGAAAACTACTGACCAAACAAAGACACTGCTGACCAGAACACTACTGACCAAACAAAGACACTACTGACCAGAACACTACTGACCAAACAAAGACACTACTGACCATAACAAAGACACTACTGACCAGAACACTACTGGCCAAACAAAGACACTACTGACCAGAACAAAGACACGACTGATCATAACACTACTGACCAAACAAAGACACTACTGACCAGAACAAAGACACTACTGACCAGAACACTACTGACCAAACAAAGACACTACTGACCAGAACAAAGACACTACTGACCAGAACACTACTGACCAAACAAAGACACTACTGACCAGAACAAAGACACTACTGACCAGAACACTACTGACCAAACAAAGACACTACTGACGAGAACAAAGACACTACTGACCAGAACAAAGACACTACTGACCAGAACAAAGACACTACTGACCAGAACAAAGACACTACTGACCAGAAGAAAGACACTACTGACCAGAACAAAGACACTACTGACCAGAACAAAAACACTACTGACCAGAACGAAGACACTACAGACCAGAACAAAGACACTACTGACCAGAACACTACTGACCAGACAAAAACATTACTAACTAGAACAAAAACACTACTCACCACAACAAAGACACTACTGACCAGAACACTACTGACCAGAAGAAAAACATTACTGACCAGAACAAAGACACTACTGACCAGAACAAAAACACTACTGACCAGAACAAAAACACTACTGACCAGAACACTACCGACCAGAACAAAGACACTACTGACCAGAACACTACTGACCAAACAAAGACACTGCTGACCAGAACAAAGACACTACTGACCAGAACACTACTGACCAAACAAAGACACTGCTGACCAGAACAAAGACACTACTGACCAGAACAAAGACACTACTGACCAGAACAAAGACACTACTGACCAGAACAAAGACACTACTGACCAGAACAAAGACACTACTGACCAGAGCAAAGACACTACTGACCAGAACAAAGACACTACTGACCAGAACAAAAACACTACTGACCAGAACGAAGACACTACAGACCAGAACAAAGACACTACTGACCAGAACACTACTGACCAGACAAAAACATTACTAACTAGAACAAAAACACTACTCACCACAACAAAGACACTACTGACCAGAACACTACTGACCAGAAGAAAAACATTACTGACCAGAACAAAGACACTACTGACCAGAACAAAAACACTACTGACCAGAACAAAAACACTACTGACCAGAACAAAGACACTACTGACCGGAAGAAAGACACTACCGACCAGAACAAAGACACTACTGACCAGAACAAAGACACTACTGACCGGAACAAAGACACTACTGACCAGAACAAAGACACTACTGACCAGAACAAAAACACTACTGACCGGAACAAAGACACTACTGACCAGAACAAAGACACTACTGACCAGAACAAAAACACTACTGACCGGAACAAAGACACTACTGGCCAGAACACTACTGACCAGAACAAAAACACTACTGACAAGAACAAAGACACTACTGACCAGAACAAAAACACTACTGACCAGAACAAAAACACTACTGACCAGAACAAAAACACTACTGACCAGAACACTACCGACCAGAACAAAGACACTACTAACCGGAACAAAGACATTACTGACCAGAACAAAGACATTACTGATCAGAACAAAGACACTACTGACCTGAACAAAGACACTACTGACCAGAACAAAGACACTACTGACCAGAACAAAGACACTACTGACCAGAACACTACTGACCAGAACAAAGACATTACTGACGAGAACAAAGACATTACTGACCAGAACAAAGACACTACTGACCAGAACAAAGACATTACTGACCAGAACAAAGACATTACTGACCAGAACAAAGACACTACTGACCAGAACAAAGACACTACTGACCAGAACACTACTGACCAGAACAAAGACATTACTGACGAGAACAAAGACATTATTGACCAGAACAAAGACACTACTGACCAGAACAAAGACATTACTGACCAGAACAAAGACACTACTGACCAGAACAAAGACACTACTGACCTGAACAAAGACACTACTGACCAGAACAAAGACACTACTGACCTGAACAAAGATACTACTGACCAGAACAAAGACACTACTGACCAGAACAAAGATACTACTGACTAGTCTGGACCGTTAACTAGTCTGGACTATTAACTAGTCTGGACCGTTAACTAGTCTGGACTATTAACTAGTCTGGACCGTTAACTAGTCTGGACTATTAACTAGTCTGGACCATGAAGTAGTCTGGTACCATGAAGTAGTCTGGACCATTAACTAGTCTGGGCCATTAATTAGTCTGGACCATTAACTAGTCTGGACCATTAACTAGTTTGGACCATTAAGTAGTCTGGACCATTAACTAGTCTGGACCATTAACTAGTCTGGACCATTAACTAGTTTGGACCATTAAGTAGTCTGGACCATTAACTAGTCTGGACCATTAACTAGTCTGGACCATTAACTAGTGTGGACCGTAACTATTCTAGACCATTAACAAATATGGACTGTTAACTAGTCTGGACTATTAACTAGTCTGGACCATTAACTAGTCTGGACTATTAACTGGTCTGGACTATTAACTAGTCTGGTCCATTAACTAGCCTTAATCATTAAGTAGTCTGGACCATTAACTAGTCTGGACTATTAACTAGTCTGGATTAACTAGTCTGGACCGTTAACTTCTGTGTACCATTAACTAGTCTGGTCTATTTACTAGTCTGGACCATTAACTAGTCTAGACCATTAACTAGTCTGGACCATTAACTAGTCTGTACCATTAACTAGTCTTGACCATTAACTAGTCTGGACCATTAACTAGTCTGGACCATTAACTAGTCTGAACCATTATCTAGTCTGGACCATTAACTAGTCTGGACCATTAACTAGTCTGGACCATTAACTAGTCTGTACCATTAACTAGTCTGGACCATTAACTAGTCTAGGCCATTAAGTAGTCTGGACCATTAACTAGTCTGGATCATTAACTAGTCTAAACCATTAACAAATATGGACTATTAACTAGTCTGGACTATTAACTAGTCTGGACTATTAACTAGTCTGGACCATTAACTAGTCTGGACTATTAACTAATCTGGTCCATTAACTAGTCTGGACCATTAACTAGTCTGGACCATTAACTAGTATTGACTATTAACTAGTCTGGAGTATTAACTAGTCTGGACCTTTAACTAATCTGTACCATTAACTAGTCTGGACCATTATCTTGTCTGGACCATTAACTAGTCTGAACCATTAACTAGTCTGGAGTATTATCTTGTCTGGACCATTAACTAGTCTGAACCATTAACTAGTCTGGACCATTAACTAATCTGGATCATTAACTGGTCTGGACCATTAACTAGTATGGACCATTAACTGGTATGGACTATTAACTAGTCTGTACCATTAACTAGTTTGGACCATTAACTAGTCTGGACTATTAACGAGTCTGGACCATTAATTAGTCTAGACCATTAACTAGTCTGGACCATTAACTAGTTTGGACCCTTAACTAGTTTGGACCATTAACTAGTTTGAACCATTAAGTGCTCTGGACCATTAACTAGGCTGGACCATTAAGTAGCCTGGGCCATTAACTAGTCTGGACCATTAACTATGGACCATTAACTAGTCTGGACCATTAACTAGTCTTGAGTATTAACTAGTCTGGATCATTAACTAGTCTGTACCATTAACTAGTCTGTACCATTAACTAGTCTGGACCATTAACTAGTCTGGACCATTAACTAGTCTGGACCATTAACTAGTCTGGACCATTAACTAGTCTGGACCATTAACTAATCTGCACCATTAACTAGTCTGGACCATTAACTAGTCTGGACCATTAAGTAGTCTGGACCATTAACTAGTCTGGACCATTAACTAGTCTAGACCATTAACAAATATGGACTATGAATTAGTCTGGACTATTAACTAGTCTGGACCATTAACTAGTCTGGACTTAACTCGTCTGGTCCATTAACTAGTCTGGACCATTAACTAGTCTGGACCATTAACTAATTTGGACCACTAACTAGTTTGGACCATTAACTAGTCTGGACCATTAACTACTCTGGACCATTAACTAGTCTGGACCATTAACTAGTTTGGACCATTAACTAGTTTGGACCATTAACTAGTCTGGACCATTAACTAATTTGGACCATTAACTACTCTGGACCATTAACTAGTTTGGGCCATTAACTAGTCTGGACCATTAACTAATTTGGACTATTAACTACTCTGGACCATTAACTAGTCTGGACCATTAACTAGTTTGGATCATTAACTAGTTTGGACCATTAACTAGTCTGACCATTAACTAATTTGGACCATTAACTACTATGGACCATTAACTAGTCTGGACCATTAACTAGTTAGAGTTAATGTCGGCGAAAACGTCGTCATAAGTTACGTTCTGCTATGTGGGAATTATTTATGTATTGTTTTCAGTTAGAACAAACAGTTAACTTCTTGCTAACTATATGAACTAACTTTGACAATAAACCTTGTTACTCCGGTTATTGAGTACCTCAGTGCCAATTATCAGGACTCACTGTACCTGTCCCCAACAAACTGTACTGACCTAACTTCAATAATAAATGCAATAAAAACCAAACTGGTAATAAAGCAAGAATACTAACATTCATATATAATAAAGCTTACTGTAACTCACTGTAATAAATCTTGTTAAACTATAACTTTCTCTAATATACTTAAGTTTGTTTGTGTCGTCCCAGACCACAAAGGTGGAGACCAAACTGAAGTTAACATTTATAGACCAATCTCTATCTTGCCATTATTGTCTAAATTCTTTGAAAATATAATATATAAACGAATATATGTGTAGCACTTGGGGATTTTTAATCTGGAAACATTTTGCCAGCCAATGGCTTCATCAGTCCAGTGCAGAGAAACGGAGACGTTAAGGCAGAATTAGAGGTAATTAGTCCCTCTGCCTGGATTCAATGTGTTCAGTCCATTAATCTAGGTAAAAGTGCAGCATATTCGCGGAGATGGAGCTTATGTATTGCAGACAGATGAGGTGGAGCAGTGGTAGGCTGAGTTACCATTGCAAAAACCCAGTAATTAAGGTAGGTCGATCTTGTCGGTTAGGGAACCTTAGAAGAATTCTCCATTGCTCCACCTCATCCTGGAGAACTGCAACACAGCACACAAATACAATACAAGAAATCAGTATTTCTTTTATATACTTCGTGTTAAACTCAACCTATACAGGAAATTCATGAAATAAAGGGCCCTAAAATTTGGAACATCCTACCAGATGCAAAAAAGTTTCCCTTGAACCACCTGCTTCAAAATTTTAGTTCAAAGTCACCTCCCTGAATCTGACTTAATCTCTACCTAATTAGACAATTTATGTTTAAGTCCGATGCATCAATAACAACTCTGTTGATCCACCTTATATTATCATTCATACTGATGTTCACACTACCAACAATATGTACCAACCCAGGGGGAAGGGAAGTGTCTGAACTATTCACTACGATGGACATAATTTCCATTTGAAACTGACTTGGGAGTGTTTGAACAGTCAATTGGATTTTGAAACAGCTTTATATCGCCTGTTTTTCCGTCAAGATAAGAAAAATCATTTCTGAAATTGCTTTTGCAAGTCATTAATGATCTCTGTTGCTTTCTTCGTGAAATTGTTGACAACATGGATAATGAACCAAGTTAGAAACTTCCATCTATCCTCCAAATACCATCAATTTTGCCCTGAATGCCTTGACATGTGTGAAGAGATCACAAATCAGACTTGTTTCACCTTGCAACCTCAGATTCACTTGAGTTATATGGCTTGTGACATCTGCAAAAAATATCAATTTCCAAAGCCAGTCGGCTTTTGATAAAAGTGGTTCAGGTCGATTCTTCTCTGTGAGAAATAGATCAATTTTCTTTCTGAGCTGAAAGAACCGTAATAGAACCTTTAAAAAATTAAGCCATCGAACCGCTGTATAAAAAGGCACGTCAACGAACTCAAAATCAGTTTCTTTTAGAAAATCACGATATTTAAGCTCGTAAGACAGAATTAAATTCACTATTGAAACAACAGTTTTCAGAATGTAAGACATATCCACATATTTTCCGCACAATGTTTGCTGATGGATAACACAGTGCACAAAAATAGGCTTCGAGAATCCACCATCCACACAAACTTTCGTAATTTGTCCAACCAACGTCTAATATATCAATAATCCAGCGTCTAATATATCAATAATCCAACGTCTAATATATCAATAATCCAACGTCTAATATATCAATAATCCAGCGTCTAATAAATCAATAATCCAACTCTAATATATCAATAATCCAGCGTCTAATATATCAATAATCCAACGTCTAATATATCAATAATCCAACGTCTAATATATCAATAATCCAGCGTCTAATATATCAATAATTCAACGTCTAATATATCAATAATCCAACGTCTAATATGTCAATTATTCAGCGTCTAATATGTCAATAATCCAGCGTCTAATATATCAATAATCTAACGTCTAATATATCAATAATCCAGCGTGTAATATATCAATAATCCAACGTCTAACATATCAATTATCCAGCGTCTAATATATCAATTATCCAGCGTCTAATATATCAATAATCCAGCGTCTAATATATCAATAATCCAGCGTCTAATATATCAATAATCCAGAGTCTAATATATCAATTATCCAGCGTCTAATATATCAATAATCCAACGTCTAATATATCAATAATCCAGCGTGTAATATATCAATAATCCACCGTCTAATATATCAATTATCCAGCGTCTAATATATCAATTATCCAGCGTCTAATATATCAATAATCCAGCGTCTAATATATCAATAATCCAACGTCTAATATATCAATTATCCAGCGTCTAATATATCAATTATCCAGCGTCTAATATATCAATAATCCAGCGTCTAATATATAAATAATCCAACGTCTAAAATATCAATAATCCAGCGTCTTATATATCAATTATCCAGCGTCTAATATGTCAATAATCCAACGTCGATATATCAATAATCCAGCGTGTAATATATCAATAATCCGACGTCTAATATATCAATTATCCAGCGTCTAATATATCAATTATCCAGCGCCTAATATATCAATAATCCAACGTCTAATATATCAATAATCCAGCGTCTAATATATCAATAATCCAACGTCTAATATATCAATAATCCAACGTCTAATATATCAATAATCCAGCGTCTAATATATCAATAATCCAGCGTCTAATATATCAATAATCCAGCGTCTAATATATCAATAATCCAGCGTCTAATATATCAACAATCCAACGTCTAATATATCAACTATCCAGCGTCTAATATATCAATAATCCAGCGTCTAATATATCAATAATCCAGGGTCTAATATATCAATAATCCAACGTCTAATATATCAATAATCCAGCGTCTAATATATCAATTATCCAGCGTCTAATATATTAATAATCCAGCGTCTAATATATCAATTATCCAACGTCTAATATGTCAATAATCCAGCGTCTAATATATCAATAATCCAGCGTCTAATATATCAATAATCCAGCGTCTAATATATCAATAATCCAACGTCTAATATATCAATAATCCAGCGTCTAATATATCAATTATCCAGCGTCTAATATATCAATAATCCAGCGTCTAATATATCAATAATCCAGCGTCTAATACATCAATAATCCAGCGTCTAATATATCAATAATCCAACGTCTAATATATCAATAATCCAGCGTCTAATATATCAATTATCCAGCGTCTAATATATCAATAATCCAGCGTCTAATATATCAATAATCCAGCGTCTAATACATCAATAATCCAGCGTCTAATATATCAATAATCCAACGTCTAATATATCAATAATCCAGCGTCTAATATATCAATTATCCAGCGTCTAATATATCAATAATCCAGCGTCTAATATATCAATAATCCAGCGTCTAATATATCAATTATCCAGCGTCTAATATATCAATAATCCAGCGTCTAATATATCAATAATCCAACGTCTAATATATCAATTATCCAGCGTCTAATATATCAATTACCCAGCGTCTAATATATCAATAATCCAGCGTCTAATATATCAATAATCCAGCGTCTAATATATCAATAATCCAGGGTCTAATATAACAATAATCCAACGTCTAATATATCAATAATCCAGCGTCTAATATATCAATTATCCAGCGTCTAATATATCAATAATCCAGCGTCTAATATATCAATAATCCAGCGTCCAATATATCAATAATCCAGCGTCTAATATATCAATAATCCAGCGTCTAATATATCAATAATCCAACGTCTAATATATCAATAATCCAGCGTCTAATATATCAATAATCCAGCGTCTAATATATCAATAATCCAGCGTCTAGTATATCAGTTATCCAGCGTCTAATATATCAATAATCCAGCGTCTAATATATCAATAATCCAGCGACTAATACATCAATTATCCAGCGTCTAATATATCAATAATCCAGCGTCTAATATATCAATTATCCAGCGTCTAATATATCAATAATCCAGCGTCTAATATATCAATAATCCAGCGTCTAATATATCAATTATCCAGCGTCTAATATATCAATTATCCAGCGTCTAATATATCAATAATCCAACGTCTAATATATCAATTATCCAGCGTCTAATATATCAATTATCCAGCGTCTAATATATCAATTATCCAGCGTCTAATATATCAATAATACAGCGTCTAATATATCAATAATCCAGCGTCTAATATATCAATTATCCAGCGTCTAATATATCAATTATCCAGCGTCTAATATATCAATCATCCAGCGTCTAATATATCAATTATCCAGAGTCTAATATATCAATTATCCAGCGTCTAATATATCAATAATCCAACGTCTAATATATCAATAATCCAACGTCTAATATATCAATAATTCAACGTCTAATATATCAATAATCCAACGTCTAATATATCAATTATTCAGCGTCTAATATATCAATAATCCTGCGTCTAATATATCAATAATCTAACGTCTAATATATCAATAATCCAACGTCTAGTATATCAATAATCCAACGTCTAATATATCAATAATCCAACGTCTAATATATCAATTATCCAACGTCTAATATATCAATTATCCAGCGTCTAATATATCAATAATCCAACGTCTAATATATCAATTATCCAGCGTCTAATATATCAATTATCCAGCGTCTAACATATCAATTATCCAGCGTCTAATATATCAATAATCCAGCGTCTAATATATCAATTATCCAGCGTCTAATATATCAATAATCCAGCGTCTAATATATCAATAATCCAACGTCTAATATATCAATAATCCAACGTCTAATATATCAATAATCCAACGTCTAATATACCAATAATCCAGCGTCTAATATATCAATTATCCAGCGTCTAATACATCAATTATCCAGAGTCTAATATATCAATTATCCAGCGTCTGATATATCAATAATCCAGCGTCTAATATATCAATAATCCAGCGTCTAATATATCAATTATCCAGCGTCTACTATATCAATTATCCAGCGTCTAATATATCAATTATCCAGCGTCTAATATATCAATAATCCAGCGTCTAATATATCAATTATCCAGCGTCTAATATATCAATGATTAAGGGTCTAATATATCAATTATCCAGTGTCTAATATATCAATTATCCAGCGTCTACTATATCAATTATCCAGCGTCTAATATATCAATTATCCAGCGTCTGATATATCAATAATCCAGCGTCTAATATATCAATAATCCAGCGTCTAATATATCAATTATCCAGCGTCTACTATATCAATTATCCAGCGTCTAATATATCAATAATCCAGCGTCTAATATATCAATAATCCAGCGACTAATATATCAATTATCCAGCGTCTAATATATCAATAATCCAGCGTCTAATATATCAATTATCCAGCGTCTAATATATCAATGATTAAGGGTCTAATATATCAATAATCCAGCGTCTAATATGTCAGTAATCCAACGTCTAATATATCAATAATCCAGCGTCTAATATATCAACAATCCAACGTCTAATATATTAATTATCCAACGTCTAATATATCAATAATCCAGCGTTTAATATATCAATAATCCAACGTCTAATATATCAATAATGCAGCGTCTAATATATCAATAATCCAACGTCTAATATATCATAAATCCAGCGTCTAATATATCAATAATCCAACGTCTAATATATCAATAATCCAACGTCTAATATATCAATAATCCAGCGTCTAATAAATCAATAATCCAACTCTAATATATCAATAATCCAGCGTCTAATATATCAATAATCCAAAGTCTAATATATCAATAATCCAACGTCTAATATATCAATAATCCAGCGTCTAATATATCAATAATTCAACGTCTAATATATCAATAATCCAACGTCTAATATATCAATTATTCAGCTTCTAATATGTCAATAATCCAGCGTCTAATATATCAATAATCCAACGTCTAATATATCAATAATCCAACGTCTAATATATCAATAATTCAACTTCTAATATATCAATAATCCAACGTCTAATATTTCAATTATTCAGCGTCTAATATATCAATAATCCAGCGTCTAATATATCAATAATCTAACGTCTAATATATCAATAATCCAGCGTGTAATATATCAATAATCCAACGTCTAACATATCAATTATCCAGCGTCTAATATATCAATTATCCAGCGTCTAATATATCAATAATCCAGCGTCTAATATATCAATAATCCAACGTCTAATATATCAATAATCCAGAGTCTAATATATCAATTATCCAGCGTCTAATATATCAATAATCTAACGTCTAATATGTCAATAATCCAGCGTGTAATATATCAATAATCCACCGTCTAATAAAGCAATTATCCAGCGTCTAATATATCAATTATCCAGCGTCTAATATATCAATAATCCAGCGTCTAATATATCAATAATCCAACGTCTAATATATCAATAATCCAACGTCTAATGTATCAATTATCCAGCGTCTAATATATCAAATATCCAGCGTCTAATATATCAATAATCCAGCGTCTAATATATCAATAATCCAACGTCTAAAATATCAATAATCCAGCGTCTAATATATCAATTATCCAGCGTCTAATATGTCAATAATCCAACGTCTAATATATCAATAATCCAGCGTGTAATATATCAATAATCCAACGTCTAATATATCAATTATCCAGCGTCTAATATATCAATTATCCAGCGCCTAATATATCAATAATCCAACGTCTAATATATCAATAATCCAGCGTCTAATATATCAATAATCCAACGTCTAATATATCAATAATCCAGCGTCTAATATATCAATAATCCAGCGTCTAATATATCAATAATCCAGCGTCTAATATATCAATAATCCAACGTCTAACATATCAATTATCCAGCGTCTAATATATCAATAATCCAGCGTCTAATATATCAATAATCCAGCGTCTAATATATCAATAATCCAACGTCTAATATATCAATAATCCAGCGTCTAATATATCAATTATCCAGCGTCTAATATATCAATAATCCAGCGTCTAATATATCAATTATCCAACGTCTAATATGTCAATAATCCAGCGTCTAATATATCAATAGTCCAGCGTCTAATATATCAATAATCCAGCGTCTAATATATCAATAATCCAACGTCTAATATATCAATAATCCAGCGTCTAATATATCAATTATCCAGCGTCTAATATATCAATAATCCAGCGTCTAATATATCAATAATCCTGCGTCTAATATATCAATAATCCAGCGTCTAATATATCAATAATTCAGCGTCTAATATATCAATAATCCAACGTCTAATATATCAATAATCCAGCGTCTAATATATCAATTATCCAGCGTCTAATATATCAATAATCCAGCGTCTAATATATCAATAATCCAGCGTCTAATATATCAATAATCCAGCGTCTAATATATCAATAATCCAGCGTCTAATATATCAATAATCCAACGTCTAATATATCAATTATTCAGCGTCTAATATATCAATTATCCAGCGTCTAATATATCAATAATCCAGCGTCTAATATATCAATAATCCAGCGTCTAATATATCAATAATCCAGCGTCTATATATCAATAATCCAGCGTCTAATATATCAATAATCCAACGTCTAATATATCAATAATACAGCGTCTAATATATCAATAATCCAGCGTCTAATAAATCAATAATCCAGCGTCTAATATATCAATTATCCAGCGTCTAATATATCAATAATCCAGCGTCTAATATATCAATAATCCAGCGTCTAATATATCAATTATCCAGCGTCTAATATATCAATAATCCAGCGTCTAATATATCAATTATCCAGCGTCTAATATATCAATAATCCAGCGTCTAATATATCAATAATCCAGCGTCTAATATATCAATTATCCAGCGTCTAATATATCAATTATCCAGCGTCTAATATATCAGTTATCCAGCGTCTAATATATCAATTATCCAGCGTCTAATATATCAATAATCCAACGTCTAATATATCAATTATCCAGCGTCTAATATATCAATTATCCAGCGTCTAATATATCAATTATCCAGCGTCTAATATATCAATAATCCAGCGTCTAATATATCAATAATCCAGCGTCTAATATATCAATTATCCAGCGTCTAATATATCAATTATCCAGCGTCTAATATATCAATTATCCAGCGTCTAATATATCAATTATCCAGCGTCTAATATATCAATTATCCAGCGTCTAATATATCAATAATCCAACGTCTAATATATCAATTATCCAGCGTCTAATATATCAATAATCCAGCGTCTAATATATCAATAATCCAGCGTCTAATATATCAATTATGCAGCGTCTAATATATCAATTATCCAGCGTCTAATATATCAATTATCCAGCGTCTAATATATCAATTATCCAGCGTCTAATATATCAATTATCCAGCGTCTAATATATCAATTATCCAGCGTCTAATATATCAATAATCCAACGTCTAATATATCAATTATCCAGCGTCTAATATATCAATAATCCAGCGTCTAATATATCAATAATCCAGCGTCTAATATATCAATTATCCAGCGTCTAATATATCAATTATCCAGCGTCTAATATATCAATTATCCAGCGTCTAATATATCAATAATCCAGCGTCTAATATATCAATTATCCAGCGTCTAATATATCAATAATCCAGCGTCTAATATATCAATTATGCAGCGTCTAATATATCAATTATCCAGCGTCTAATATATCAATTATCCAGCGTCTAATATATCAATTATCCAGAGTCTAATATATCAATTATCCAGCGTCTAATATATCAATTATCCAGCGTCTAATATATCAATAATCCAACGTCTAATATATCAATTATCCAGCGTCTAATATATCAATAATCCAGCGTCTAATATATCAATAATCCAGCGTCTAATATATCAATTATCCAGCGTCTAATATATCAATTATCCAGCGTCTAATATATCAATTATCCAGCGTCTAATATATCAATTATCCAGCGTCTAATATATCAATTATCCAGCGTCTAATATATCAATTATCCAGCGTCTAATATATCAGTTATCCAGCGTCTAATATATCAATTATCCAGCGTCTAATATATCAATTATCCAGCGTCTAATATATCAATTATCCAGCGTCTAATATATCAATAATCCAACGTCTAATATATCAATTATCCAGCGTCTAATATATCAATAATCCAGCGTCTAATATATCAATTATCCAGCGTCTAATATATCAATTATGCAGCGTCTAATATATCAATTATCCAGCGTCTAATATATCAATTATCCAGCGTCTAATATATCAATTATCCAGCGTCTAATATATCAATAATCCAGCGTCTAATATATCAATAATCCAGCGTCTAATATATCAATTATCCAGTGTCTAATATATCAATAATCCAGCGTCTAATATATCAATTATCCAGCGTCTAATATATCAATTAACCAGCGTCTAATATATCAATTATCCAGCGTCTAATATATCAATAATCCAGCGTCTAATATATCAATTATCCAGCCTCTAATATATCAATTATCTAGCGTCTAATATATCAGTAATCCAGCGTCTAATATATCAATAATCCAGCGTCTAATATATCAATTATCCAGTGTCTAATATATCAATAATCCAGCGTCTAATATATCAATTATCCAGCGTCTAATATATCAATTAACCAGCGTCTAATATATCAATTATCCAGCGTCTAATATATCAATAATCCAGCGTCTAATATATCAATTATCCAGCGTCTAATATATCAATAATCCAGCGTCTAATATATCACTTATCCAGCGTCTAATATATCAATTATCCAGTGTCTAATATATCAATAATCCAGCGTCTAATATATCAATTATCCAGCGTCTAATATATCAATAATCCAGCGTCTAATATATCAATTATCCAGCGTCTAATATATCAATTATCCAGCGTCTAATATATCAATTATCCAGCGTCTAATATATCAATAATCCAGCGTCTAATATATCAATTATCCAGCGTCTAATATATCAATTATCCAGTGTCTAATATATCAATAATCCAGCGTCTAATATATCAATTATCCAGCGTCTAATATATCAATTAACCAGCGTCTAATATATCAATTATCCAGCGTCTAATATATCAATAATCCAGCGTCTAATATATCAATTATCCAGCGTCTAATATATCAATTATCCAGCGTCTAATATATCAATAATCCAGAGTCTAATATATCAATAATCCAGCGTCTAATATATCAGTTATCCAGTGTCTAATATATCAATAATCCAGCGTCTAATATATCAATTATCCAGCGTCTAATATATCAATTAACCAGCGTCTAATATATCAATTATCCAGCGTCTAATATATCAATAATCCAGCGTCTAATATATCAATTATCCAGCGTCTAATATATCAATAATCCAGCGTCTAATATATCACTTATCCAGCGTCTAATATATCAATTATCCAGTGTCTAATATATCAATAATCCAGCGTCTAATATATCAATTATCCAGCGTCTAATATATCATTATTCCAGCGTCTAATATATCAATTATCCAGCGTCTAATATATCAATTATCCAGTGTCTAATATATCAATTATCCAGCGTCTAATATATCAATAATCCAGCGTCTAATATATCAATTATCCAGCGTCTAATATTTCAATTATCCAGCGTCTAATATATCAATTATCCAGCGTCTAATATATCAATAATCCAGCGTCTAATATATCAATTATCCAGCGTCTAATATATCAATTATCCAGTGTCTAATATATCAATAATCCAGCGTCTAATATATCAATTATCCAGCGTCTAATATGTACTGTTCTTCACTTTATTGAAACAAAATTTCAACAAAAATTTTTTATATAAATAAAGTTGTTATTTCTTGTATTTTGTTTTTGATTTTTTAATTCTAACTGGATATTTTAACAAAAAAAAAAAGAAAGAAATTGGTCAGGTTATGAGGCTGAAACTACAAATAAATTGTCCATAGAATTTATTGGCATACAAAGTAAGTTGGACTGCCTGCAACCAGCAGTAACAGCCTGGTTGATCAGGCTCTGATCCACCATGAGGCCTGGTCATAGACCGGGCAGCGGGGGCGTTGACCCCCGGAACTCTCTCCAGGTAAACTCCAGGTATACCAGAAGAGAAGAAGATATTCTCAATATAAATGATCTAAATCCACTTGGAGATAATGTTTATGTTGTGTATGATACAACTTGTGGTGCTGAGTATGACTCAGTGCAAGTGAGGAGAAATATAAACAGGAATAGCTCCATTATAAGTAAAGTAAATGTACTAGGTTAGGTTAGGTAAGGTTCGTCAGGAAACAGGATAAATGTTTCCTGACGCGGGTCTTAGTCAGATGATGACCCGCCTTTGGAGCTTTTGGTCATCTGACCGAGGCCTTCCGCTGGCTTACCGGTCCACCCCTTTAAAAATTATGGTCATTTACAACCATATTTTTATATATGTATTCAGAAAATGTACTGAAACAGTATTTTAGAGAAGCTAAAAGGACTTCAATGTTGCAAAATGTAAGACACTAAGTCACTGGAAACACAGTTTGGTAATCGTAATAATAAACAACTTTTGTCCCTCTTAAATAGTCATGATAATGTGAGAATCTGTTAGGTGTAACTAATGTGAAATTTTATTGTGACAACGTTTCACTCTTCAGGAGCTTTGTCAAGCTGTTACAGCTCCTGGAGAGCGAAACGTTGCCACAGTAAAATGTCACATTAGTTCCATTTGTGTCCTTTTACCCAACATATTGTGGGTAATTCTACCAACATTATTACAACGTGAAAATTGTAGATCACACTTAGTTAATACACCGTACATGACGACGAAATTAATCAGATTATTCCCAAAATAAGGAATTTAAGATAAAATAAACAATGGTTTAATGGATGGTGTTGAAGAGCTATGAAAAGGGGAAAAACAAATTTGTAGTTAATATAAGACGAGAGGCCAACCGAGAAACTTACCAAAGATTCAAGTAGACCAGGAGAGAATATATATATAAATGTAAGAAGAGAAGAAAAAAGACGTTTTGAAAAAGAATCAGGGATAAGAAGTCACCATTGTGACCCCTGACACTTGTCCCTACTGTGACCCTAACACCTGTCACCACTGTAACCCCCAACACCTGTCACCACTGTGACCCTAACACCTGTCACAAAGCAGAACCAAATCTTTTATTAATGCTTGTAAACCGTAAACTAAATATTAAAGAAAAACTACAAAGAATAAATGACGATATCTAAATCGCTGATGATAAATAAGGCAGATGTGTAACACTTGGGCATCATTATTATTCCTAACCTCAACCTTGCCTATACTCCCGCATATTCTCTTGACTCATGGATGCAGCTCTGGATGACAGTCGCAGGTTTAACTCTTAGTTTTTATAATAATAATAATAATAATAATAATAATAATAATAATAATAATAATAATAATAATAATAATAATAATAATAATAATAATAATAATAATAATAATAATAATAATAATAATAATAACAACAACAACAACAACAACAACAACAACAACAACAACAACAACAACAACAACAACAACAACAACAACAACAACAACAACAACAA
>NW_027199145.1:32500-35307 GCF_038502225.1 Cherax quadricarinatus
AATCCTGGGGTATTCTAAATCCTGGGGTATACTAAATCCTGGGGTATTCTGAATCCTGGGGTATACTAAATCCTGGGGTATTCTAAATCCTGGGGTATTCTAAATCCTGGGGTATTCTAAATCCTGGGGTATTCTAAATCCTGGGGTATTCTAAATCCTGGGGTATTCTAAAGCCTGGGGTATTTTAAATCCTGGGGTATTCTAAATCCTGGGGTATTCTAAATCCTGGGGTATTTTAAATTCTGGGATTTTCTAAATCCTGGGGTATTCTAATTCCTGGGGTATTCTAAATCCTGGGATATTCTAAATCCTGGGGTATTCTAACTCTCGGAGTATTCTAATCCTGGAGTATTCTAATCCTTGGTTATTTTAAATCCTGGGGTATTCTAAATCCTGGGGTATTCTAAATCCTGGGGTATTCTAAATCCTAGGGTATTCTAAATCCTGGGATATTTTAAATCTTAGTGTATTCTAAATCCTGGGATATTCTAAATTCTGGGGTATTCTAAATCCTGTTTTATTCTAAATCCTGGGGTATTCTAAATCCTGGGGTATTTTAAATCCCGGGGTATTCTAAATCCTGGG
Source organism: Cherax quadricarinatus (assembly GCF_038502225.1). NCBI lineage: Eukaryota > Metazoa > Arthropoda > Malacostraca > Decapoda > Parastacidae > Cherax > Cherax quadricarinatus. The sequence goes on from NW_027199145.1 coordinate 33,086, forward strand.
GTATTCTAAATCCTGGGGTATTTTAAATTCTGGGATTTTCTAAATCCTGGGGTATTCTAAATCCTGGAGTATTCTAAATCCTGAGATATTCTAAATCCTGGGGTATTCTAACTCTCGGAGTATTCTAATCCTGGTGCATTCTAATCCTTGGGTATTTTAAATCCTGGGGTATTCTAAATCCTAGGGTATTCTAAATCCTGGGGTATTCTAAATCCTGGGGTATTCTAAATTCTGGGATATTCTAAATCCTGGAATATTCTAAATCCTGGTATATTCTAAATCCTGGGGTATTCTAAATCCTGAGGTATTCTAAATCCTGGGGTATTCTAAATTCTGGGGTATTCTAAATCCTGGGGTATTCTAATCCTGGGGTATTCTAAATCCTGTAGTACTCTAAATCCTGGGGTATTCTAATGCTGGAGTATTCTAATCCTGGTGTATTCTAATCCTTGGGTATTTTAAATCCTTGGGTATTTTAAATCCTGGGGTATTCTAATCGTTGAGTATTCTAATCATGGGATATTCTAAATCCTGTGGTATTCTAACTCCTGGAGTATTCTAATCTTGGGATATTCTAATCATGGGGTATTCTAATCCTGGGGTATTCTAATCTTGGGGTATTCTAATTCTGGGGTATTCTGGGCATTATCCTCGTCAATCCATTCCTCTTAATCCCATTCAAATTAAATCTACACCAGAAGTATAGCAGCTAGATTAGTTATTATTATTATTATTATTATTATTATTATTATTATTATTATTATTATTATTATTATTATTATTATTATTATTATTATTATTATTTTTTTATTATTAATATCATTATTATTATTGTTATTATTATTATTATTATTATTATTATTATTATTATTATTATTATTATTATTATTATGGGAAATAGAATGAGTAGAAGGTTAACTGGATTGGATCCAAGGCATAGGAAGATAACTCCATTTTCCTGGAAGAAGAGCCTTCCCCAGCATCGAAACATGAGTGAATGAGTGAGTGAGTGAGTGAGTGAGTGAGTGAGTGAGTGAGTGAGTGAGTTAGGGAAGTGGGAAGGCCACAGTGAGTAAGGGGATGACTGAGAGACGGCAGAGGGATAGGGAGGGGTAGTGAGGGGAGGAGCGGGTCAACAGAGGATGCAGGTCAAATTAGGTGACCTGAGAGGAGGAGGAGGAGGAGTGTTGGGGTCAGAGATGATCACTTGATTACCCCCAGGATGCTTCTGCAGGTCAGGTAGGGTCAAGCGTGTTGTCTTGCTAACACTAATTGACCTGGGTCAGACCCACCCAGGTCATGGGTCACCCACCCAGGTCATGGTTCATCCATCCAGGTCATGGGTTACTCATTCAAGTCATGACTTACCCACCCAGCTCATGGGTCACTCACCCAGGTCATGGGTCGCCTACCCAGGTCATGAGTCAATCACCCAGATCATGAGGCACCCACCCATGTCATGGGTCACTCACCCAGGTGGTAATGGGTCACTCATCCAGGTCATGAGGCACCCACCCAGGTCATGGGTTACTCTCCAAGGTCGTGGGTCACCCACCCAGGTGGTCATGAGTCACCCATCCAGGTGGTCATGAATCACTCACCCAGGTCATGGGCCGCACACCCAAGTCATGGTCCACCCACCCACCAAGCCCACCCAGCCACCCACTTAGTCCACCCACCCACCGGGTAAACCATGCTCACCCACCAAGCCCACCCATCCACCCACCTTGTCCACCCAGACCTGGTCCACCCACCCACCCACCCACCTAGTCCACCCCATCACTCTGATATTTTTATTCCATCAAAATTATCGCAGATTTATCGACTTAGATAAAATTTCGACTCTTCAAAAATTATTCTCTATATTCCAAAATAAATCGAGTTGATGTAACAAACATTTCAGCTCAGATTAATCTGAATAATAAACATTCATCAATTAATTAACATTTTGAACTAATATCTCTGAGATCTTTAATCAGTTTATTCCAAGATAAATTAGGTTAATGTATTCATTCCAGTTTATTGAAATAAACTGGGAAAACATTTATTTAAACAATTTATTCGAAAATAAATTAGATTTGTCCACTAGTTTCAAATAAATCATTAATATTTCTGATTCATTTTCTCTGAGAAAAAAATTACTCAAGGTAAATATTCACGATGTTTACCCATTATTATTGTAAATGTGTGAAGAATTAGACACATATGTAACATCTGAAGAT